>NC_046157.1:154670440-154795366 GCF_011064425.1 Rattus rattus
AAGTAGCTGTGACATCTCTGGGCCCTCAGAAGTCAACCGTGCTGGGGAATGGAGATCTGTCAGTCACTGGAGCAATGAGTCTCTGCTGGCCCATGATTAGCAGCATCCACTAAACTTTTATCAAGATGAATTGCAAGTTTTTAATTGGACATCTTCGTATTTATATTTCAAATGTTTTCCCCTTTCCCAGTTTCCCATTAATAAACCCTCAACCCATCAACCTCCCCCGGCTTCTATGAGGGTGTTTCCCTACCCAGCTCTCCTCGCCTCCCTGCAATGATATCCCCCTATAGTGGGGCATCGAGCCTTGGCAGGACAAAGGGCTTCTTCCCATTGGTGCCCAACGACCATCCTGCTACATATGCAGCTGGCCATGGCTCTGTCCAGGTGTACTTTTTGATGGTGGTTCTGTCCCTGGGAGCTCTGGTTGGTTGGTATTGTTGTTCTTCTGGGATTGCAAACCCTTCAGCTCCTCCAATTTTTCTCTGACTCTACCATTGGGGGATCCTGTTCACAGTTCAATCTAAGAATGCACCTCTGTAATTGTCACAGCCTGGCAGAGCCGCCAGAGACAGCTACATCAGGCCTGTCAGCATGCAATTTTGACATCAGCAATATTGTCTGGGTTTGATAGCTTTATGTATATGGGTTGATGCCCAGGTGGGTCAGTCTCTATGGCCTTTCCTTCAATCTCTACTCCAAACTTTGTCACTGTATTTCTCCTATGAATACTTTTGTTCTTCTAAGGACGGAAGCATCTTTCATTTTGCTATCCTTCTTGAGCTCATGTGGTCAGTGGATTATATCTTGGGTAATCTGTGCTTTTGGGCTAATATCCACTTATCAGTGAGTATATCATGTGTGTTTTTTTTTTGTGTGTGTGTGTGTGTGTGTGACTGGGACACTTCACCCAGGATGATATTTAGTTCCATCCATTTGCCTATTACTTAAGGAAGTCATTTTTTGATAGCTGAGAAGTACCCATTGTGTAAATGTACATTTTCTGTGTCCATTCCCTGTTGAGGGACATCTGTGTTCTTTCCAGCTTCTGGCTATTATGAATAAGGCTGCTATGAACATAGTGGAGCCTGTGTCCTTGTTATATGTTGGTGCATCTTCTGGGTATATGCCCAGGAGTGGGATAGCTGGGTCCTCAGGAAGTACTATGTCCAATTTTCTGAGGAACCTCCAGACTGATTCCCAGAATGGTTGTACCAGTTTGCAATCCCACCAACCATTGAGGAGTGTTCCTCTTTCTCCACATCCTCGCCAGCATTTGCTGTCATCTGAGTTTTTTATCTTAGCCATTCTGGATGGTTTGAGGTAGAATCTCAGAATTGTGATGATCTTAACCCTTGATTACTAATAAGTAGGTTTTCCAAAGGGTTGCTGGCCAACCCATTTGCACAAAAGATGAAAGACTTCTGAAGTCCTTTGGGGCTTTGGAACCCTGCTTGTGTGTTTAGCAAGGTTCAGGTGTGGGAGGACATCTGTAGACAGTGGCATATCTGCAGTGTCCCACCATTTCTTCATGATGCTCCCTCAAGACTGGGAAATGGAGAGGACACGGTCACACTAAAATGGTGTCTCTGGTGTATGAATGTGGGGGCTGTGCACAGTAGAGTGGGTGCTCATCAGAAGTAACATTTGGACATTTTTTTCAGCTATGGAGGAAGAACCATTGGCCATCATCCTCACCCCTGGATGTGTTTATATGTTCGTCCCAGCCCTTGAGCTGTCAAGTCTCCAGGGGAAAACTTCGTAGGGGAAGCTGCAGGATCTATGTGTGGGTCTCTTTGCTTGCCTTAAGTACATGGATAACACAGATGATGCTTCCTCTAACTGGGCATATGATCAATAAAGGTGTAGTTGTGTCTCTCTGTCCTCTCTCCTCAGAGTTCTGCTGGGATCCTCACATTCTCTGTGCTCACTAACCCCATTCCTGAAGCTCTTCCATACCTGATCCCCATCATGGTCTGACCACAGTGATTAGACTTTTGTGGTGTCCATGAGGACACCCCTGACTGGATGTTTACATTCTTAGCCACACTGTAGGGAGGAGAACAAAGGCCTGAGACGCCATGCTGTTCACAGTTCAGGCAGTGCAGGAGCAGAGCCTGCAACCAACATCAGAACTTGTGTGAGGACCCTGTCACCTTCCCCAGGGTATCTAGATGCCCTGGATGGCAGGATGGCACTGTTAACCTTCCCAAAAAACTTTGACTGTCCTAGTGCAGAGAGCACTCAAGTCCCCCCTCGCCCCTTCAGCTCTTGCATGCCTCCTTGGCTAACACTTCAGTGAGCTTCTGATTCTGCAGGACCGGAGAGCTGTAGACCAGGGGACCTGAAACACAGAGATCCACCTGCCTCCAACTCCTGAGTGCTGGAATGAAAGCTGGCACCACCACAGCCCAGCAGTTCTCCTGTTCTTAAGTGTCCACAGTTTGTGCTGGCAGAGTGCCCAGGACAAAGGGACACTAGGTTGTGGTTTAGAGTCCCATGACTGAACTGTGGGAGCACCAGTTTCAAAGGCCAACAGAAGCAAAGGTCTGTGCTCATCCTGCCCAAGGATCCACTGGGAAGACTGGCTGGGCAGTCCTAGCCACACCCACCTGCTCCCCCACACAGTAAGTCCACAGTGGGATCAGTCCCAGCCACACCCACCTGCTCCCCCTCAGTAAGTCCACAGGGACTGTAGTCCCAGCCACGCCCACCTTCCCACCTTCACAGGACTGTAGTCCCAGCCAGCCCATGTCCCCTCAGTAAGGACTGGTAGTCCCAGCCACACCCACCTGCTCCCCCAGTAAGTCCACCTAGTCCCAGCCACACCCACCTGCTCAGTATACACACAGGGACTGTAGTCCCAGCCACGCCCACCTTCCCCACCTCACACATGTACACAGTGGACTGTAGACGAGCCACACCCACCTGCCCCACACATTAAGTCCACCTGGGACTGTAGTCCCAGCCATGCCCACCTTCCCACCTCACTCAGTATGTACACAGTGGATTGTAGACCAGCCACACCCACCTGCTCCCCCCTCACACATTAAGTAACCTGTGGACTGTAGTCCCAGCCACGCCCACCTCCCACCCTCACTCAGCATGTACACAGGGGACTGTAATCCCAGCCACGCCCACCTGCTCATCACACTCAGTCACCCTGGGAGAAAGTCTGGCAGAACAGAGGTGGGTAGGGATGAGAGGTTGTGTTTATCTCCAAGGGATGCCAAGACCAACCTCTCTTACCAACCCTAGGTCACAGAACCCCAGAGTGGTGTACAGGCCCCTGGCACAACCATGGCTGCTGTCCTAATTTAGATCCGCTGATGTTCGCTTTTACTCAAGGACAACCATTTACATATTTCTTCTATGTCTACTTGATTAGGTGACAGGGCAGAACACGACAGGCAAGTGAACAAAACTGACCTCCTCCCTACCTCTCCTTTCAGAGCCTTAAGGAAACCCAAAGGTGCCTGAACCACAAGAGAGCTTTTTACCTGAAGAGGTTGATGTTGTCCACCTGGCTCTGAAAAGAGAAAGTCGCTGATGCTCTGCAGCTCAGACCCTGTGGGCAGACAAAGATGCTCCCTTTGTACCTTGGTGAGGCCCTCAGCTCAGGCCTGAGTAAAGCCCCAAGTGAGGCTCAGACCACCTCCCACCCTTGACAGCCACCTCCTCACCTGTCTGAGGCAGGCCTGTGTACTAGGTTTTGCTTTTAACGTTACCCACGTAGAGGAAAGGCCAATGGGTCAGGGTGGCAGCCTCTGCCCACTTCTGAGCTATAACCCGCCCCAGGCCATAGCTACAGGAACATTCATTTTCAAGTGACATCCGTGGGGCATTTGTACAAACAACACACTAAGAACCAGGCGGTACAGGAGCTGTGGGTGACTCCACACACTTCAAGTGGAAACCCAAGGCCAGGCAAGAGACAGGAGCAGAGTAGTCTCCCACTGTCCCTGAGCAGGACGAGGGAGACACCAGGGTCTGCAGAAGACGTTGAGCTGTGGCACAGGCACAGAAGGAAGTGGAAAGTACTAACACAGGACGACATCTTGCTACAAAAGCCTCCACCGACTTTCTAGAAATATAGCTGTACAGAAGCCTCTCAAACTACTGACATACAGTGTAAGAGTCCCCGCCCAGAAGAGACAAAGAAACCTGCAGGCTAGAGACAACAGCCTGCCTCCAGTCTCCTGAGCGACAGGTAGACCCCAGCTTCAGCCTTACCTTTCCCTCTGTGAACGAAGTTTGAATCTCCTGGGCTTCCCTTCTGCCAGTGTGTCATGGCCAGGACACCATGTGGTTGTAACCACGCCATGAAACATCAGGTCTGTTTCCACACTGCATGATGATCATAACCGCACTCTTGGGTTTTTGAAGTGAAAAGGCTGAGGTCAAACATCTCAGCTAAGACAGACAGACACAAGGACACCATAAGGAATGACCAAGACAGCTCTTAAAGGCATAAAACACCCAAGAGTCCTCACTGGCATTCAAGGACCAAGACCAACACAATAGGCAGATTAGGGGTGATGGTGGGAGGGGGAGGGGAAGAGGTGCACCTACCTCCCAAAACAGCCACAAACTTGTCCAGCAAGTACAGGATCTGCTTGATGTACATCAGGTTCTTGGCCTCTAAACGCTTCCTGAGGAAGGAGCATCAGAGCAGGGTTGTGGCATCCTCCAGGAACTCCCTGTACCAGATGCACGGGCCTTTCTCTCCGCCTAGGGCCCGACACACTGGGCTGCGGGGTACAAACCCTCCAGCAGATAAAGGCTGGCTAGGACCAGGGTTCTCAGCACCTGCTGCTCTCCCCCAGAAAGCCTAGGATGAGGAGGGCACACACCAGGACAGACCAATTCAACCCATTCTTCCAAGACGCTGGCACTACCAGTCACCTCCACTAGTGCTCCAGGAGGCTAATGTGGAAGCCACAGAGGCTGAGCATGGGGGACCTTTGGCCTTGGGAAGTCTCTCACCTGTATCTTTCCATGTACTGGAGCAACTGGGAATGGGCCTGGCAGAGCTAAGGAGAAAACAGAACAGCACCTAAGGAATTCCAGGATGTGGTTAAGAGAACCTCTATAGCGTTTATCTAGAAAATGCCAGCCCAGGACACATGGGGGCCATCAGGTGATGGGCATCTGGGTAGCAACAGACAAAGGCAAACATGCACAGGTAGGCGTGGGGCTGACAAGAGCTGAGAGAGTAAGGGAAGAGTCCAAAGCCAAGGTCCCAAGCTCAGATGAGAACTGGAGCTGGGAGATGGCTTACACTGCAGGACTGAGTTCAAGGTGGGTGACATCACATAGGTTTGTCAGAAGCCAGTGGTCACATCCTGGTTCACCTCAGTTTGTGCAGTTTGGGTATAAGACACACAGCTTTGCCCTCCAAGAATCCCCAAGTTCCCAAAATTACGCAGGGAACCCCTACCCCAAGAGAGAAGCATGAGGCACACAGACCCGCTTTCGCTGCTTGCCACATACACAGGAAGGTAATCAGGAGCCTGCAGAGGCCTGAGCAATGTGGTACCACAAGGATAAAAGGCACTGCTGTGAGCCTGCTGGCCTGGATGCCCCCATCCTTCCAACAGACAACTCGTGAGCAGCACTGGGTGGAGGAGCTGAGGACAAAGCAGCCGCCTTTGCAAGCTGGCATCCAAGAACCTCACTCTTACCGAGGAACAGGAAAGGACAGGGTTTCAGTTCAGTTCACCCTTCCCAAGCCCCACAGGGTATGAGGCTCCACAAGTGTTGACAGTGGTGCGGCATGAGGTTTGTTTGTATAATATATATATAACTTCATGTTCCTCCATTGGGAAATATTCTCCCAGCCAAGGTTTTGGTGGAAAAGGGGATATTCTCTCTGCTGAGGCTGATGACTCCATTATACATAGAATCAGCAGTGGTCCAGAAGGTGAGGGAATGTCTAATGTCTCAGTAAAATGGTAAATGCTGAAAGCTTTAAGGCTGTGGGAAAGAACTCTGAAAACATGAGTACAAAAATATATAATTTTTCAACTATGCAAATTATGAGAATACAAAATTAATTGCATAAGAAGTTTCATGGACCTAAAGGAACAGAGGCAACTTTTCAGATGTTAAGGAAGCAATTAAGGAAGGATCTCAGAACAAGAACTACCCAGCGAGCTTACGGCCAGTGCTTACAAAGGCAGGCAATTCATTTGCCAACTTTAAAAAAAATGTACTTGCAGTCCTTCTCTAAGGATCCAGAGGGTAAGGTCATAAAAGGCTGATTCAAGAAATAATCAGAGGGGAACCTGGAGTGGATGAGTGAATTGATATGTAAATAAAAGACTGGGCTTTGGTCTGACAGAGCTGAGCTATCTGACTGAGCTATGTGGTGATCTTCAGAGAGCTGTCTCCAACAGAACATAAGGCTGTCAGCTTCTACCCCACAATTTGACTTTGGGTTGTTCTTTCTGCCACTCTCAAACACCCCTGCCCCAGGACCGCCAACTAAGCCACTGCTGGCCCTTGGCAGACTCTTTCTCTGTTACCTCTTGCCTCTATGTGGTCGGTCTCCTCCTTAGGCTATCCTGGAAGAGACACTGCTGCTCCTTCTTAGTCCTCCTGGGATGTGATCGGGAGAGCTGCCGATTTGTTAAGGTGACACCCAACTACTATGCCTCAAGCCACGTGTACAAGCCCAGTACCAGGCTGCTCTTACTTCTGCACTACCTCAGGGGCCGATCAGAGCCTGGTTAATAACAAAACTTCCAAGACTCCATGACAGGCTTCAAATTGGCAGTTCAGGAGACTAGGCCTAGATCTGTTTCCAAGAAATGGGCAAGTCCAAGCAAGTCAGTTACTTGAAAAACCCCAGGTCTTGGGCAGCCAATCAGAAACTGCCAACACCACCAGAAGCTGACCCGCCACCTGCCAGAGCCCAGCAAGGGCAATGGGTCAGCAGCAGTTTTCAGGCTCCCCCAGCAGCAGTTTCCAGTCCCTCCCTCCACCCCCAATAGTGGTTCTAGGATGTCTCTAGACAAATGGGGGTGAGAGTTCACTTTGGGGGTCTCCATCTTGGTAATGGAAGATGCCAACATGCTGGACTGCTGCTGAATAAAACACTCTGCTTTTATATACTATTTGAGTCCAGGATACCATTCTTCCGCGAATCACAGACACTTACACTATATGGAGGATCCCTTACCCTTCTCTGAGCTTGTCTGGGGAGTTCAAAAACTCCATGTGCAGAATGTCATGTAACCTTGGTCAAGAGTACAGGTATGCCTTCCCTTTTACTGTTAACAGCCCATTCAGCAAGCACCTGAGATTCCTGAAATGCTTCCCCATGCTAATGAGGCATTCTGGTACCCGAAGTCTTCAGCCAATGATCTTTGCCCATCCTCGATGCTTCTACCACCTAACGCCCAACCCCCAAAGTATAGAAGGCTTGAATCACCCACAGGTAAAGTTGACCTGCCTCTCTCCAGCTGTCCCGAGGTGTCTTCTTCCCCCTATGTACTCAAGGGGTTTCCAACCCATCCCTACCTGGCATCTCTGCTCCCACTGCCTTCGTGGGCCATTGCTCTTGGGGGGCCAATATTTGCTGAAGATCCCCAAGGCCAGGGAGAGATGCAAATACCCACAAACCTTAATGTTTTAAGGACCTTCTAGTACTGGATATGGAACATACCACTCTCAGGCTGAATTAATCCCTCCCCCAGCATCCTGCTGTACTTTGACATCCATCCAGTATTTACTCAGCCCTCAGAGACCTGTACCTGCTCCAACCTTAGGTCTTCTGTCTCTTCCTCTCTTTGCTCTGATACTTGGGCCTTCCCTCAAGCACACACAATCTCCACTTCCAGCCCAGTGAGTTTATGGGACCCTAATCAGAACCCTCATGCCTCAGCAGGCCTCACCTCGGTGTGACTTTACACACTACTACTATCCTACTCCATTTTCCTCTAAGCAAACACACTGGTTTCAAACTGGAACTGTACACTTATGTCCCGCCCATCTCCCAGCCTAGAAATGTACGCTGGTCATGGACAGGGCTATACCCAGCTGACCTCAACTGGCTAAACAGGGTGCCCACAGATATATCCTGAACAGGATCCCAGCTGGGAAGAAGTCTGTTCTCCTCCCCTAAAGGCCATGAAAGTCCTGTGTCTCACTCACCCTGACACTGACATCTATGGTCACTGTGCACATGAAACTCCAGATTGCAGCACCTGGGCCACCAGACTTTCCCTACTAGAATTGAAGTGGGAATGAGAAAAGAGTGCCTCGAGAGGAGCTGTGTGGTACAGCCATGAATAAGTCCCTCCTATCGGAGTGTCCTGGGTCACTCACAAGTGAAGCTCATAAAATAAGAGCTTTCGGCTCATCTGGACCAGAAACCCTAAACGATGTCAACTGTGAGTCTGGAACTCTCTGACGGTTATGCTTACGCTACTGGTGGAGAACACAGAATCCAGAACCAGGTGGACTACATCCAGGCCCAGCTCTCCCCCATTCATGAGCCCACAGCAATGGCCAAGACATAGCACCTGACCCAGCCATGGCCTCCAGGATTCCACCACTGGACGACAGTGGGGAAAACTAACTCAACACATACACAGGACTGTCACAGAGAAAAGGGTCAACCGTGGATGTCACCAGCACTTATGACCGCTTAAATACAAGCCCAAGGTGAACAAACAAGCAGTCGGCTATCAGGCGGTCTCCTGGGTGCTCCGGCTGAGGCTGCAGACTGACATCCGAGGTCTCACCTGCTGCCTCCTCTCTCCTCATCACTCTCATATTCTGCCAGAACCAGATGCTCCTCCCCACACTCCAGCTGCCCCAGCTGCTCTGGTGCTGTGTCTGCAGCAAGCATCTCCCTGCTGAGGCGCAGGAGAGTCTCCATCTCCTCTTCCTCCTGTCTCTGGGTGGGAACAAAGATACAAAGAGAAGTCTCGCACTGGAGCTCCAGCTGACTCTGTGACAGACCTGGGCCCAGCCCTGCTGCCACCAAAAACAGCATCACATTCTCCTCAGAGGATGAACCCCACTGCCTGACTCAGATCCTCCACCACGTGAAAGCCCCAACCACTGTTTGAGGAGATGGTGGCCAATGGGAGCAAGAGTGGGGTCTGCCAATCGGGTGTCTCACGTCGGGCCCAGGCAGTGTGCAGCTGCCCACGCCCCACAGCCCTCCACGTGCTCACCGAGCGCTTGGCAGCAAACCTGCATCTTCCATCCTGGCAGACCTCCTGCAGCCGCTCCTCTCGCTTCCTCCTCCTCACCTGCTCCTCCTAGAGGACAGGGACAGCAGAAAGAGACTCCTGCAGAAGTGCCACCCCAGGCCTTTCTCAGTAACAAATCTACTGAGAGAGCCCCTCACAGGGTGCTACCACCTCCATTCTCTCTGCCAATCTGGCCCCACTGCTCAGGTCAGTGGGGCTACATCCTCTCTTCCTCCAAGGCATACAGTAACAGCCATTCTTCAACTCTGTCCTTTCCCAGGCGAGTGAAAAATGGAAAAGGCTTGCATCATAAAGAGACAGCAATGACCTCAAGGTCAGCCAAGGACTGAGAGGCAACACCAAAAGAAAAAAAATCCTAAGTCTTTTAATAAATTGAAAATAATCATTGAAGCCTGTTCCCTGATCACTCCCCTTCTCAGTCCCTCAGATCTCACCCTCAGCCTCTCCACCAGGTCCCTTTCTTCTTTCTTCTGCACAAATTCAGTGACCCAGTCAGGATCTCCAGCAGGTCTCAGGGTGTCAGAGGGTTCTTGGCAGGATGAGGAAGACAGGAGGGAGTTCCTCCCACTACTTGTGGGGCCAGATGCAGGAGCGAGGAGACCAGCCTCTGCTTGCAATTTCTTCTGTTCAAAGTCCCGGAGCCAGGACAGGGCCCCACAAATCAGACTTAAGGACTTTCCCTGCAGGAGGAAAACGACCTCAAACCAGGCCAGAAGCAAAGCTTCCCAGATGATGCCCCATGTAATAAGGCCATCAAAGAAACCCTGGTTCTGAACACGATGACGCTCCAAGACCATCTAGAATGGAAAGGAATCAGTGGTCACCAGAGACAGGGAAGGAAGGAGTAAGCTTGGTTCGGAGAAGGGGAATTAGCTGCTCTTAGGCCGAATAGCTCCATGTCCTAAAAGAATTTAAGTGTTTTTTTTCAACTTACAAAAATATCTAAATAATGACGGGAAAAATACATTAACATAAAGCATGGAATCCAAAATTCTTGCCAAGGCCACCTCTGACTCCAAGCTTTAGGTCAACAAAAACCCAAACACGCATAGTCAGTCACACGAGTTGCTACTGTGGGCGATGTCTACTGTCCAAAACACTCTTCCTGCCTGAGGTAACACCGTTCCATAGTACCGTTCACGCTGACAGGCAGCCCTATCCTGTGCTCCTAACCCCAGTGTCTGACTGACCATGAGGCCCTTAGGTGCGTCCTCATTCTTACAAGGACTGGCAGCCTTATAAAAAAGGGTCATTCAGATGCAGTCATACAGAAAACAAAGGCACCATAAAGAAACGCAGGAAGATGGCATCTACCAGAACAGGAGTGGGCCGGACAGCCTACTCACATAGCCTTCAGGAAGAGCCAAAACTATGAAAATGTTGACTCCAGACCTGAACCTCCAGAACTCTTAGTGCTGGATTTCTGCTGTGGACGCAATCTGCAATACTCTATACCATGAAGACCAGAAGACGGACTACAGAGGAAACTGTGGAGTCCCCCAGGCTGCTGCCCCTAGGATCCATCTGGGTTCATGTGACTCTTTAGAGCTAACCCTCTCTCTTCTTAACCTTCTGAGTTTGTTGCATTTAGGGGTGGCTGAAAGTCTCCAGAGCAGGGTTCTGAACTCACCTGTCCTGGAAGGTACCCTAAGAAAAACAACTTCTCACCTGCAATCCTGGACGAGGCAGTGGCTTATCTCAGGAGCTCTGGGACTCTGACCTGACTCTCAAAGCTTATTCCCATATATGTAAATGCACATATTTTTGTATATATGCAAAAATGGGACAGTGCACTGCCTGGTTCTATGCCAACTTGACACAAGCTGAGTTATCACAGAGAAAGGAGTCTCCCTTGAGGAAATGCCTCCATGAGACCCAGCTGTAAGGCACTTTCTCAATTAGTGATCAAGAGGGGAGGACCCCTTGTGGGTGGTGCCACCCCTGGCCTGGTGGTCTTTGGTTCTATGAGCAAGCCAGGGGAAGCAAGCCATGGCCTCTGCATCAGCTCCTGCCTCCTGGCCTGCGTGAGTTCCAGCCCCGACGTCTTTAGGTGAGTTGACATAGTACTCACTGTGCACAGTACCTCCTTGGGTGAGTTGACATAGTACTCACTGTGCACAGTACCTCTTTGGGTGAGTTCACATAGTACTCACTGTGCACAGTACCTCCTTGGGGAAGTTCTTACAGTACTCACTGTGCACAGTAATACACCAAAGTTGGAGAAAGAAGCTGGGAACCTGCAACCACAGCCCTGTTCGGTTCCAACAATCCACCTCAGATACATCCCTCACTCAGTCTGGGTGAGGAAGGAAGATAGACTCCCAACAGCACTCAGTAGCCTGGGTCCTACACTCTGAAACAGTGCTGAACCTGGGGAAAAGCCAAAGCTTTCTCGATGTTCCTCAACATCAAAGCAGCAGTGAGCCACAGAAATCACAAAGCCATTGGTGGTGTGGGTTACACTGCAATTTGAAAGTCTCAGCTGCCTTTAGCCTGTTCTCTCCATGGGGCTGCATTTAGCGGTTGAACAGAGGAAGAGACCACTATGCAGAAAGAGAACCTGATGACTACTGTGTCCAGCTTCCTCTTGAGGAAGGCAATGCCTACACAGGTGAACTGTCAGGGTGAGAAAGGCCGCCTCAAACTGTCTGAGTGGCGCTCGCACATCCCTCATCCCTCACACTCACCGTGCCAGTTGGACTCTCAAATATCCCAATCTTGCCAGCCTCCAAAACCTTTAGAGTTCTGCCATGAAGTCTTTCTGGATAGGATAAGGGGGAAGGAAGCGGAAAATGGATGCCACCCATCTCCTGGCTTTCCTCAACAGAGGGGAGGTAGGGAGGGAGGGGGAGGGAGGGAGGGAGGGAGGGAGGGAGGAGAGAGAGAGAGAGAAGAGAGAGAGAGAATTACTTTTCTCATGAGCCACGAAGTGGACTAAATCTGCTGAATCCAAAGCACTTTTCCCACTAGTCACACAGTTTCCCTTTGGGTTGTACATTTTTCTGGCAAACAGTCACCGTGCTCTGTCCATCGCACACACGTGATTATACCAGAACCACATAACACATAAAGCGATGCTGGTCAGATACGTGCACTGTAGGCTCCAGCCCAGAAAGACCTTAGGATGAACCTCCTGTTCTGCTACTGGATGCCCTTCCAATAATTCCTCCTCAAAAGCAGAGGCCTTGCCAAGGACAGTGCTCTTTGGATCAAGCTGCCTTGGACGTGGGAGTCCTCCAGCAATGTTCCCGAAGGCCTCTGTAATGGGCATCGCCTGCCCAAGCTGCCTCATCTGATCCTACGATGAAGGCCTATAAACCTATGGAAAATGGCACAGAATGACCAACAAGACCTGTTCAGAAGGCACTGAATCACATCCATACCTCCTCCATCAGACAGCTCACATCTGCTTTTCTTCATCCTAACCTCTATTTCCACACGAGCAGCGCCATCTACTGCTTATTCTTTCTGACCTTGGGACACAAGGGCTTTCAGGGGCTCAATGGTAGAAAGTTTACCAGGAATTTGGAGCCTCCTTGGGATATGATCCCTAGCACCCTAACGCCACTAAAAGACAGCTGCACAGCATTCCCCTTCCCCTGTCAGGACAAGGGCTCTCAGCTCCATGCCTGTCTCATTCCTGTTTCCTCTTCTGAAACTCTTTTCCTCTACCACCTCTTTGCCATCTGGAGGAAACTCTCATCCACACCTCTTTTCCTGGGAGGTAACTGGACAGGCCCATCTGTTCTAAGTCCAAATAGTAATAACCCTAAGACCCACTGTATCCTTAATAAAATTACTGACCAAAACAAAACAACAAAAAGGCCACACAACAAACTAAGAAAACGATAATAAAAAACAGCCATGCAACTGGAAAACCATTAAAACACAAAGAGAAGATAAAGAAAAGTAACCAACAGGAGGTGAAGAGATGGCTGAGTAGTTAAGGGAACGTGCTGCCCTTCCAGAGGACCCAGGTTCAATTCCTAGCACCCACTTCTCAGCTCACAACTGTCTCTAACTCCAGTTCTAAAGGATCCAGACATACAGGGAGGCAAAATACCCATACACATAAAATAGTAAAAATAAAAGTAATTTTTAAAAGGTTAGCACAGATTGTGAGCATCTAACGTGTGTTAAGCACTCTACAGAGCCCCCAGCACCACCCCTTAATTTCACTTAACCTCTCACTGGTATCAGGACACGACATGCTTCTGGAGGCTAAAGGTACAGAAATTAAAGGACTGCTGACTGGGGGCAATGCTCACTGCTGGAGCCCTTGCCTAACAGCACCATGGAGCTTAATCTACAATCGAAAGGGGCTAGGTGTTAAGGAGTAACATAGTTATTTAAAGAAGAAAAGGCACGAATTTGACCCCCGCTCTTAGAGCAGGCTATGGTCAAACTCACCTGGGTACAACCGGGAAGTAGCAGGACTAAAAAGGAGAGGTCCTAGAGTTATGCGCACTAAGTGAAGAATGTCTCTGTCAGGGAAAACCAGGGACCCAGGCTGAGAGCAGAAGAGGAAATATGCGCACTGCAAGCTAGCCTGGATTTCAGGACAGGTTCCTGAATACAGGAACCATGCATTTATTATTTACTCCTACTTTTATGACACTTCCACCGCAAATGTGGAAGACTTCCACGCATCAGACGGAACTTTCTGAACCTTAAAAAAAAGGGGGGGGGGCAGTGCAACGGAGAAAGTAACAGTATGGGCCCTGTGAGAGACTGCCAAATTGGATCTCGTTAATTATCAGTCAACCTGTAGGTCTTCACCTGACGTTCACTATACACAATAATGCCCGAAAATCGCTTAATACAGCCTCCTTAAATTTTAGAACTCAACCTGCTACCACCAGTGGGATGCACCTCGCGTTCGTTCTTTGCCACGCCGCCTCTGCCCACAAGTCTGACCTTAGGGTGCGCTTCGCTCACGCAGTTCCCTGGCAGCCTCAGTTTTCGCCTCTGTTCGAGTCTGCCCTTCTCACCTCTCTGCCTTCGGTGTCAGCTCTTCACTCACGCAGGACCGTATTCGCTCTCATCCGCAGGGCGGACTCCCTGAAACCAGCAAGTATGCCCGGCAGCAGCTGTGAGATTTGAAGCTTCAATGAAGGAGCATGCGCAAACGGAAAAACCGGCCACTTGGACACGCCCCCGCGCCACTGCGCTTGAGCGCTCCAGCTTATCTCGGGACTTACGGTTCAAATTGCTTTGATTAGGGCTATGTGCTTGAGCCTTGATCTAACTTTTCGTATTAGGATTTTACTATTATCATTTATCGGTTTTTTGTTTTCACAGAAATATCGGCTTTTTAAAAAAACTTATTTATTTAAAGTATGAATGCTCTGCTGAATATGTCTGCCTGCCCGAAGAGGGCATCAGATCTCCCTAAAGATGGTTGTGAGCCACAATGTGGTTGCTGGGAATTGAACTCAAGATTTCTGGAAGAGCATCCAGTGCTCTTAAATCCTCTCACCAGCTCCCAAGTTATCATTTTCTAAATACACTTTTCTCAAAGAATGTTAAAAGTAAAAAGAGGAACTATTAAATGTCAAATGTACACAAACCCTTAAGAGCTAAGAGGGTTGATATTCTTCGTGCATATATTTTTTCCTCCTTGCTGTAGATATTGGATCTGTTTCACAATAACGACAAAGGTGTAGGTATTACACAGAGTCCTTTACAAACTTCTCCTGCTGTGTAACGCAGAATAAAATATTTAACAGACTCTGGGGAACAGGCAGTCCATTGAGACTTGGTTTTCTGTCACTAGTTACAAAAGCACGCACAGCACAGGAGGCAGAGCAATTAGTCATTATAAACGTCCCTGTTTACTGCACTAGGAACATTGGACATGACCTATTTTCAGAGGTTGTGCCTGAAAATTCGAACCACAACTTCGCCCGCTTTTGCCAAGAGGTGTAAGAATGATTAATTCTCTGCCCCTTAGTGTCCATTTTCTAGGGAGACGGGCAGTTGCAGGATTTAGTCCTCAGTGGGATCTGAAAGCCATTGATTACCCTGATGGTTCTGTTGTCATCTCTCTGGATTCATGAAAGGCTCAAGACAGCTTGCAGTAGAAGAGGAGGACAGGGGATGTGCTGGCTCCCACCTCCTTAACCCCACGTCCAGGCTCTGTGGACTTGGTTACTGTTTCCCTTAAGTTTGATTGTATCAAGTTCCAACCCCAGAATATCCAGGATTTTTTTTTCCTTTCTTCCCACAACAGAGTTTCTCTGTGTGAGCTTAGCAATCCTGGAACTCCCTCAGTAGACCAGGCTGGACTCAAACTCAACGAGATCCTCCTACCTCTGCTTCCCAAGTGCTGGGATTAAAGGTGTGCACCGCCTGGTGAAAGTCCAGGATTTTAAGCAGTCCCAAGCCTCTTAGGTCCTCTTTTAAAAAGCATTGTCTTGTCCCAGCAGATATTCTAAAAACGAACCATCCTCTCCCTGGTGGTTAGTGGGTAGGTTAAGTGCTTTCCACGAGGCAGCCATGTGTTTATTCCAGTCAGGTAGGACTCCTCTTCCTGTTCTCTCACTCTTGCCACCTCTCTGGACTTTCATACTATCAAGAACACAACCCAGGCAGGTCAGGTGCTGATGACCCATGAAAACCTGGCAGCTTGGACCAGCAATGGGCTTGCCCAGTTTGGATTAATAAGTCCCCTCCAGTGCTACAGCATGGCTGGAAGTCATCTGAAGGGCCCTGCTCTTCTCTGTGGTCTGCTGGAAGATAACCAAAGGGAAGAACTACTGATGACTTGACCGGCTAACCAAGTGCTCCTTCCTGCTGGGGCTGAGGGCCCCATGGAACAGAGAAGTGGGCAGCCAAGATGTTCTCAGGATGCAGTTCTCTCGCCTGGCCTGGCCCTCAGCAGGAAAACACCCCTTTCAGGTGGGGTGCAGAAGTGTGGGAAGAAGCCAGAGAGGCTGTAAGAGTGGTGGGTAGGCTTAACTCTGAGACCCCTGGATCCTGTGTCAAGAGCTAACAGCTGACATGAGAGAAAGATGGGCTACATCAGACCCCTTTCAAATACCTCTGGCATTTCAGAGAACAGGGGAGGGCTGGAGAGGAACCCATGGGACCAACCTCACAAGAATGGGACAGTCTAGTGACACTTGTACCTCTTCTCTTTGACTATCCCAGATCCTGCAGGGACTGGATCTCCCCTTGGGATCTCATGACTGAGGCTCCCATGGTGGGCAGAGGGACATACAGCTCTGACGTGTCATGATGGGCAGGACCCCACCTCTCACTGTTCACTTAAACCTGAACCTCATCTTAGGATTCCCAACGACGGACTTAGCAACCGTGGAGGGCCTAACTCAGTCTCCCTGTTCTCTTCCCAGTGGAGTCACATTGGGTACATCTCCCTTTTCTCCTTTTCATTAGGGTTTGTTTAACTGACCTGTTTCAGGGCTGATCCCAGTCTGTTAACAACTCTGGTAACAAGCTGTGTCACCCCTAGGCTGGAAGGCAAGGTCCTGCACTGACTGTACATTGTCCCCTGCCTCACAAGAGAATTTGGGCAGAGTCTCCATCTACTTGATCTTCTCTATGACTTCATTCCTGGCCCAGGCACGTGAACCCTGGCCTTGCTGCAAATTCAGGACACCAGCCATCCTCTGTGAAGTCCAGTCGCTCACCTAGCCCCACCCCTGCCATAAGGACAGTACTGGTGAGGAATCTGAGCACCAAGTTATCAGCCAGAGCTAAGCCTACAGCTGGGAGTTGATAGTGAGGTCAAGCACTTGGAATGTTACCTGCCATGTTTGCCATGTGAGGGCAGAGGAAGGGAACTTACCAGATGGCTACCTCTGTGGTGAGGTAATTGTAACTTGGAGCCTGGTAGGGTGATCAGGTATCAGAGAGGCTGCAGGCATGTGTCTATCCTCCTATCCTCACACACCTGCCAATCTGGTTTCCACACCAGTGGAGGGAAAGCATCCTTGCCCTTGCCTTCTCTGGGTGTACAGGTTCAGTCTGCCTTTCCCTCCCAGCAAAGCCTTGGTAACCATCCCTGCATGTGCAGTTTCAGGCACAAAGCAGGTCTTCTGACAGCCTGTGGCACCCCAGAGTGGTGCCCGGATGGCCCATATACCAAAGAGATACCAGGAGCAAATCTGGATCATCCTGAGGAAACGGCAAGTCCTGCCTGCCTCCCCCAGCAGTTTAGTCTGAGATCTGCCTGTCCCACAAGATGTCCTGCTGGACTTCAATGCCAGACACCAGCCTTGGTA
Organism: Rattus rattus; assembly: GCF_011064425.1. Classification (NCBI taxonomy): domain Eukaryota; kingdom Metazoa; phylum Chordata; class Mammalia; order Rodentia; family Muridae; genus Rattus; species Rattus rattus. Next base: position 154,687,914 of record NC_046157.1, read on the forward strand.
GAGGGCAGGCCCTAGAGCATGACAGGAGGCATCTGTGGAGTTGGGAGCCTCTGCCGTCTGCAGGCAAGGCTATCCTGCCTCTGCCCAAGGCTATCCTGCCTCTGCCCAAGGCTACCCTGCCTCAGCCCTTTCTAGCTGACCCGAGTTGTCCTTGAGCTTTGACCCTTTCATCTACACCAAAGAAATCCACATTTCCAGGGCAGACCTCATACCAGTGTCACTTCCTAATCGCAGCCCTACCTTCCTGTGTCCTCACCCTTCACAGGACTCCTCCCCGCTGGCCTCTAAGCCCTCCCTGTGGCCTACAGTAGCTCCTGTCCACAGCACCTCAGCAAACACCCAGGCATTTCCCAGTGGACAGATATCCCTCCCTCCCCCTGCAATAGCTGACCTCATCCCCATGTGCCTTGATCCCAGGGAGAGAGAGCTCAGTTCGCCCAGACATCCTGTACCATGCCTGAGCACACTTGGGAAGGAGGACAGTTCACCTTCTCCGAAGCCACAGCCCGCATGGCTGCTCTTCATTTATTAAAAGGCCACTCTTGGCTGGGGTTCAGGCCTACAGTTACTTTCTTTAGTCCACCATGTTGCTGTTTTCTCTCAGGATCCTTCAAAGGAAGAAGCACTTCGGGGAAGGATCCAGTGAAGCAGTCGCATGAAACAGGGAAGGCAGCAGACGGCTCACAGAGCCCGGCTCCATGAAGAGAATTTAGGCACAGGCCTGGGACTCCTGCACAAACCCCGGCAGCTCCTTGGGTAACAGAGCCTGACAGGCTCCAACTGGCCCAGGAGCCCCTGCAGGCTGTTCCTGCTGGTGGGGGAGAAGGGCCAAAGCACTCTTAGGACTCCCAGTCATCCTCGTCCTCGTCTCCTGCTGGCTGCTGTGGGGGCGGCAGAGGTGGAATGGAGTCTGACATTCGACTGAAGGCTCCACCAGGCCCCTCACTGGTGCCAGTGCCAGGTCCTTTTCCAGAGATACCTGGGAGGGATAGGCGATGAGAGAGAGACAGTGGGGCACTACTTCACCAGCCCCAGGGGGTAGACAATGGGGAAGGTGCCTACCTTTGCGCCTCATGACGAGTTTGTTGAAGAGATCTGACATCAAGTCCCCGCCTTGGCTGGTAGCTCTCACTGTAGTGGGAAAGTGGCAGGGGAGGGCAGTGTAAGATCAGGGACATCACACACTAGGGGCTCGCTGGCCTCTGGCAGCACAGACACACCTGCCTCCCAGCCATGTGCTGGTTGTAAGCTCTTGGAGCTTTGGTATATCCATGGGCCCAGTCTCGGCTCGATGGGTCAGTCCTCAGCCTCACTGCATGGAGGAGGACACAAGCTCAGAGGCCAGGCTGTTGGCATTCTCCCACAAAGCAATCAGAAGATCCGGGATGCAAACCCAGGACTCTGAGTGCTGGGGTGCTAAGACAGTGCACACAGGTTAACTAGGAAGCTACCAGCAAGGACTATTGGCAGCCATAAAGCCTTGTCCTCGGGATGGGGAGAGCCTCCAGGTCCCCTGCCTCAGAGGACCTCACGTTCTCACTCACTTCTTTGCGATGCTTATCAAAGGTTCTACTTCCTCATGGTTTTACCTGGGAGAACTCAAGACAGGAAAGCTTCCCCGCAGGTCCTGTAGCACCACCCAGAGGGACAAGGGTACCTATCAGGACAGCCACGAGGGACTTATGGCGAGTCGACAGGGAGCCTGGCTACTGTGACAGCCTTCGTCCCTCACCTTGCTCCTGCTCCTTCTGTTTCTTCTTCTCAAGCTTGCGTTCCTTGGACGCCAAGCAGCTTGGCCTTGCCGATGCCCCGGCTTGGCGGATGGACTCAAGCAGAGTGGCCCGGCCGCTGGAGGGGTCAACCACCTCCTTAGGGGCTCCCTGAACAGAGGCTGTGAGGAGAAGGGCGAAGGGAGGCTCAGCATCACAGGACAGGGAAGGCTGTCCAGCCTCAGGCTGGGCGCTGCCTCAGGAGCCTGACAAACCGAAACGGACCTGGATTTCTGCAGACAATGAGCTGAGGGGACGTGGGCCCAGGCGTCTCTCCTCCCTCTCCAACCCTGTTTTAGCGACACTGTGGGGTGACAGACCTGAGAGTCTGATGCTCTGAGTGTTCTAACTTAGCACCAAAAGACAACCAAGGGTTTTCTGCTCCTTGAAATGGCTGGGGAGAGCCTGAGAGAGGTGATGTGAAAGCTGGAATTTGGTGGTTTCAAGTTTGATATAAGCCCCTTGCCGGCTGGCTACACTAGAAATGGCAGAGAGCTTCTCCAAGGCTTCCTCTGCCCTGAAAGTCAGGCTCTCACAACTCGGTATAGCACAGAGACCATTGTACCAACCCCATGAGACAAGACACCCACTCAGAGAACTCTCTGTAGATCTCAGATCTAGGAATATGTGACCTACTGAGAGCTCTTCAGAGACCAGGGCAAGAGAAAGCCAGAGGTTCTGTAAAGGAGAGCTGACCACATGTACCCCCACTGCACTACCCTACCTGAGTGGGCCACGCCGCTGCCAGTGTCCTCTCCCCTGGCAACCTTGCCAGTCACAGTTGCCACATCAGGGGACATCGGTGGTTGGGGCGCACTGACCACCGCTGTGGGAGCTGGGGGAGGTGGCGGTGGAGGAGGAGGAGGAGGCGGTGGTGGTGCCAACAGTGCTCCATCCTCCCGTTCTGTGAGGGAAGTGAGAGCATAGAAGGGTTTGAGGAAGGACTCAGGAAGGACCTTCTGGGTCAGTTCCATCCTCTGGCTCACCTGGCTGGAAAGGTGCTGCCACCTCCGTATGGAAGGCAGGCAGCTCTGGAATAGCACCAGGAGCTGACGGGGCAATACCGGGGCCCAAATCCGCACTGTACATCAGGTCGTCCGCGACGCCAGGCAAGTCGGGTAGGTAGGATGGCACATCGATCTCAGGAACCTGGCCCAGGCCTGGCACATAGAAGTAGTTTTCTGGAGCCTATGGGAACACGTGAGACAGGAAATGTGATGGTTCTGCCGTAGCTCAGGGCCCACACTGAGACCATGTGGCAGGCCACACGAGTGGACCCACGCAGCTGGGTAGACAGAGGCTTAGTGGAGCCCTCACGGAACAGTACAAGAGCCTGCCTGCCCAGGCGCCCCACACCTACCGGCTGCTCCAGCTGCTCTCTCTTGCTGATGGACAGAGGGGCATCGAACAACTTCTCCTCCTCCGTGCCCAGCATGGTGTGCGTTTTCGTTACTGCGCCAGCCAGAGGGTCCAGGAAAACATACTTCTTATACCTGTGGAGGGGGCTAGGGTCAGGAGGCTACCTCTGTCCCGGGGCCAGGGAAGCCCCTATACCACCCCTCCTACGCATTGGGGAAGCACTTTGTGCATTGGAGATCCACTCTTAGGAACCCAATCAAGTCCTGAGAACTGTGCCAGGCTCAGGTCTCCGGGCTCACCCAAGCAAGGCCTCCCTCCCTCCTCCCCCCTCCCTCCTCCTCCCTCCCTCCTTACCTCCCTCCTTCCCTGCTCAATGGTTTCCCAGCCATTATGAACAATACTAAAGTGCCTTAAATTCACTGTTGGGGTGTCTTAGGGTTTTATTGCTGTGAATAGACACCATGATCGATGCAAATTTTATAAAGGACAACATTTAATTGGGGCTGGCTTACAGGTTCAGAGGTTCAGTCCATTATCATCAAGGCGGAAGCATGGCAGCATCCAGACAGGCATGGTGCAGGAGGAGCTGAGTTCTACATCTTCACCTGAAGGAACAGCCTCAGCATCCTAGGAGGAGTTAGGTGGTCTCCAAACCCACGCCACAGTGACACACATCCTCCACCAAGGCCACACCTTCCAATAGTGCCACTCCCTGGGCCAAGCATATCACATTGGGCAAACAGCACTCTGGAGAAAGCTTGCCTGACCCACTGTTAATACAGAGCCATTCTTTTTTTTTTATTGAGTATTTCTTATTTACATTTCGAATGTTATTCCCTTTCCCAGTTTCCAGGCAAACATCCCCCTAATCCCTCCCCCTCCCCTTCTTTATGGGTGTTCCCCTCCCCACCCTCCCCACATTGCCGCCCTCCCCCAACAATCACTGTTCACTGGGGTTCAGTCTTAGCAGGACCCAGGGCTTCCCCTTCCACTGGTGCTCTTACTAGGATATTCATTGCTACCTATGAGGTCAGAGTCCAGGGTCAGTCCATGTATAGTCTTTAGGTAGTGGCTTAGTCCCTGGAAGCTCTGGTTGCTTGGCATTGTTGTTCATAAGGGTCTCAAGCCCTTCAAGCTCTTCCACTTCTTTCTCTGATTCCTTCAACAGGGGTCCTATTCTCAGTTCAGTGGTTTGCTGCTGGCATTCGCCTCTGTATTTGCTGTATTCTGGCTGTGTCTCTCAGGAGAGATCTACATCTGGCTCCTGTCGGCCTGCACTACTTTGCTTCATCCATCTTGTCTAATTGGGTGGCTGTATATGTATGGGCCACATGTGGGGCAGGCTCTGAATGGGTATTCCTTCTGTCTCTGTTTTAATCTTTGCCTCTCTATTCCCTGCCAAAGGTATTCTTGTTCCCCCTTTTAAAGAAGGAGTGAAGCATTCACATTTTGATCATCCGTCTTGAGTTTCATGTGTTCTATGCATCTAGGGTAATTCTAGCATTTGGGCTAATAGCCACTTATCAATGAGTGCATACCATGTATGTTTTTCTGTGATTGGGTTACCTCACTCAGGATGATATTTTCCAGTTCCAACCATTTGTCTATGAATTTCATAAAGGCATTGTTTTTGATAGCTGAGTAATATTCCATTGTGTAGATGTACCACATTTTCTGTATCCATTCCTCTGTTGAAGGGCATCTGGGTTCTTTCCAGCCTCTGGCTATTATAAATAAGGCTGCTATAAACATAGTGGAGCACGTGTCTTTTTTATATGTTGGGGCACCTTGTAGGTATAGCTGGATCCTCAGGAAGTTCAATGTCCAATTTTCTGAGGAACCTCCAGACTGATTTCCAGAATGGTTTTACCAATCTGCAATCCCACCAAGAATGGAGGAGTGTTCCTCTTTCTTCACATCCTTGCCTGCATTTGCTGTCACCTGAGTTTTTGATGTTAGCCATTCTCACTGGTGTGAGGTGAAATCTCAGGGTTGTTTTGATTTGCATTTCCCTTATGATTAAAGATGTTGAACATTTCTTTAGGTGTTTCTCAGTCATTCAGCATTCCTCAGCTGTGAATTCTTTGTTTAGCTCTGAACCCCATTTTTTAATAGGGTTATTTGTCTCCCTGCGGTCTAACTTCTTGAGTTCTTTGTATATTTTGGATATAAACCCTCTATCTGTTGTAGGATTGGTAAAGATCTTTTCCCAATCTGTTGGTTGCCGTTTTGTCCTAACCACAGTGTCCTTTGCCTTACAGAAGCTTTGCAGTTTTATGAGATCCCATTTGTTGATTCTTGATCTTAGAGCATAAGTCATTGGTGTTTTGTTCAGGAAATTTTTTCCTGTGCCCATGTGTTCAAGATGCTGCCCTAGATTTTCTTCTATTAGTTTGAGTGTATCTGGTTTGATGTGGAGGTCCTTGATCCACTTGGACTTAAGCTTTGTACAGGGTGATGAGCATGGATCGATTTGCATTCTTCTACATGTTGACCTCCAGTTGAACCAGCACCATTTTCTGAAAATGCTATCTTTTTTCCATTTGAATGGTTTTGGATACAGAGCCATTCTTACAGAGCATCCTCACCTTGTCCTCCCCACCTTCATCCTCCCAGGCCTCAGGGTCTGAGGCAGCATGGGTCTAGAGGATGGTTTTAAGCTACAGATCAAAGGCTCTTATCAATAAACCTGTGTCTCCCACACAAAAGAGTTGTCTGTGCACTAGGCAGCATTCCTTGAAAACACATGTACAAATATCTGTGTAGTCCAGATGTGGTGCCAACAGCAGACTTCTGGGGACAGCGTACCATGACATGCATGACATGGGACCCTCAGAAGCAGGACACTCATCCCTCCATGGGGTCGGCCATCAGGAATAAGGAACTGCCCTCAGCAGGCCTGGATGGTGACATCTCAGAAGACTGCTGGCAGCTCTTTTGTAAAAGGTTGTTCCCATTTGTCAAACTTTAGCCTTGGACAATGGGTATATAGATTTCATCTGTTTGTAATTGCTTTTCAGTCAGCCTTGGTGTGCATAATTATTCTATTATATCTGATTTTCCTATTTCTCCCTCTGCTCTCATGAATTCTGTGTAACTAGATGTTCATTGATAAAATGATTCTGAAACAATCAAAAACTGAGGCATGGGGAGACAGCACAGCACAGTCTGAATGGCCCAGGTTCGTGCTGTGAAAGAGGTTCTGGAAAATTAACCCAACAACCCTGGGTGCACTCTCGTTTTTGGAACAACGCAATAACTGCACAACAGTAGTTTCCGGTTAATGTCAGACTTGCAAAGAAAGTTTGAAGAAATTATGTCTAGAAATAAATTAGGAAAGTGGAACAGAGTTTCATACACACTCTCTCTTCATTACCAGAAATGGTAAGGTCCATTACCAGAAAGAAGAAATTTATTGGAACTATGAAAATCATTAATATGAGACACAATCATGAGACCAGGGAAAAATGGAAGAAGGGAACACAAACACAGGATACTTTAATTCTTGAGGGAAAAAGCTATTGAACTTATTAAACTGTTTTACATAATGCTTGAGAGTGGTTCCTGGTCTCCTTTGGCTATGAATGATAAGCAAGTAAAAAGGAGACTTCTAAAAGAAGATGTAGAACGCATACATGTATACACTAGTAAAACCAAGTTAATGCACTGGGACTCTTATGAGAATCATTGTTTGCAGCATGCAGAAGCAGAAGCTAGCAGAAGTGCTGAGTTAGGGATTAACCTGTCTCTTTCTAACCACTGCCTGCCACCTTTGCCGTGCCATTTATCATTAGAGCTTCTCAGGAAACCCCTTGTAGCTGGCCTGGAGCTCTGAGCTCTGAAGTAGAAATGACAAGTTTGTAATTTTATTTTGGCCATGGGCTTGGGAAAGGGGAGGCTTGAAACTTTGGGAACAATCATACTTCTTGATTTTTAGTTCTTTGTGAGATGTGGTCTTTCTTTTGCGTCTGGCACATCTGGTAATGATTACAGAATGTCCACCTCCTTCGAGTAACAAAGAAAGTGCAGAGTTATTTCACCAAGAATCATCCGAGTGCATCCGTCTTATTGAGCTGTAATACACTTGGGAATGGTTTTCCCTGAGGAAGTCTTCCTTGCTGGATCTTGGCCCGGCCCAGCAGTCTGGGTTTGAGGCTTCCCTGCAGCTGCTTGGCTTGACACTGAGGATGCCATTGGCTGTAATTGCACTCCACATCCTGCCACTCCCTTGGTGGCTCTGGCTCTGGTTCTTTGGATAAAGTATAGTATATGAAATACTCACTGGGCAAGCACAGATGGGTCAGTCTCCAAACTCCTGAGGCCATGTCTGCTTTGATTTACTTTTCTTTGTGGTGGAGTCCAAGTGTGCACACTTGAGTAGTTCTTAGGTGAATCTTAAGTGTCTCTCAGTGTGTGAACACTAGGGTAGAGTTTTAGGGTGACTTTGATGTCCTTTCTCAACCCTCTGCCGCTCTTCAACACCACAGAGGAAATGACTGACCAGGAAATAGCCAGCAAGAAGAGCTGAGGGACAGGCCTGGCTTAGATGACCCTAGAGTATTAACCTTGAGAAGAATACTGGTCTGACAGGTTATTTGACTTCTAAGAGCAGGAAATCTGATGTTAAAATATTTCCCTGAGAGAGTATTCAAATCAACAAAATCAGAACTGAAAAGGGAGACATAGCAACAGAAATAGGAAATTCAAAAACTCATTAGATCCTACTACAAAAGCCTGTACTCAACAAGACTGGAAAATCTGGATGATGTGGACAATTTTCTAGGCAGATACCAGGTACCAAAGTTAGATCAGGATTGGACAAACCATCTAAACAGTCCCACAACTCCTAAAGAAATAGAAGCACTCATTAGAGTCTCCCAACCAAAAAAAGCCCAGGACTGGATGGGTTTAGTGCAGAATTATATCAGACCTTCGTGGAAGACCTAATACCAGTACTCTCCAAACTGTTCCACAAAATAGAGACTGAAAGAACACTACCCAATTCCTTCTATGACGTCACAGAGGTCAGTGGGATACAAATTGGAAAGGACAAAGTTAAAATATCACTATTTGCAGATGATATGATAATATACTTAAGTAACCCCAAAAATTCCAGAAGAGAACTCCCAAACCTGATAAACAACTTCAGCAAAGTGGCTGGATATAAAGTTAACTCAAACAAATCAGTAGCATTCCTCTACTCAAGGGATAAACAGGCTGAGAATGAAATTAGGGAAATAACACCATTCACAATAGTCACAAATAACGTAAAATGCCTCAGTGTGACTCTAACCAAGCAAGTGAAAGATCTGTATGACAAGAACTTCAAGTCTCTGAAGAAAGAAATCAAAGAATATCTCAGAAGATGGAAAGATCTCCCAGGATCATGGATTGGCAGGATTAATATAGGAAAAATAGCCATCTTGCCAAAAGCAATCTACAGATTCAATGCAATTCCCATCAAAATTCCAACTCAATTCTTGATAGAGTTAGAAAGAGCCATTTGCAAATTCATTTGGAATAATAAAAAACCAAAATAGCAAGAGCTTCTGGGGGAATCACCATCTCTGACCTCCAGCTATAACCAGAACAATAGTGATAAAACTGTATGGTATTGGTACAGAGACAGGCAGGTAAATCAATGGAATAGAATTGAAGACCCAGAAATGAACCCACACACCTGTGGTCACTTTATCTTTGCCAAAGGAGCTAATACTATCCAGTGGAAAAAACATAGCATTTTCAACAAACGGTGCTGGTTCAACTGCAGGTCAGCATGTAGAGGAATGCAAATTGATCCATTCTTTTCGACCTGAATAAATCTCAAGTCCAAGTGGATCAAGGACCCCACACATAAAACCAGATGCACTGAAAGTAATGGAAGAAAAAGTCAGGAAGAGCCTCGAAACATGGACACTGGGGAAAATTTCCTGAACAGAACACCAATGGCTTATGCTCGAAGATCAAGAATAGACAAATGGGACTTCATAAAATTGCAAAGCTCCTGTAAGGCAAAAGACACTGTCATTAGGACAAAACAGAAACCAAGAGATTGGGGAAAGATCTTTACCAATCCTGCATCTGATAGAGGGCTAATATCCAACATTACAAAGAAATCAAGAAGTTAGACTCCAGAGAAACAAATAACCCTATTAAAAATGGGGTAGAGTTCTAAACAAAGAATTCACAACTGAGAAATATTGAATGGCTGAGAAGCATATAAAGAAATGTTCAACATCCTTAGTCATCAGGGAAATGCAAATCAAAACAACCCTGACATTCCAATTCACACTATGGCTAAGAGAAAAAACTGAGGTGACAACAGATACTGGCCAGGATATAGAGAAAGAGGAACAGTCCTCCATTGTTGGTGGGATTGCAAGCTGATACAACTACTCTGGAAATCAGTCTGGAGGTTGCTCAGAAAATTGGACCTATTACAACCTGATGACCCGACTATACCACTTTTGGGCATATACCCAAAAGATGCTCCCACATATAACAAGGACACATGCTCCACTGTGCTCATAGCACCCTTATTTATAATAGCCAGAAGCTGGAAAAAACCAAAATGCCCTTCAGCACAGGAATGGATACAGAAAATTCGGTACATCTACACAATGGAGTGCTACTCAGTTATCAAAACAATGACTTCATGAAATTCATAGGCAAGTGGATGGAACTAGAAAATACCATCCTGAGTGAGGTAACCCAAACACAGAGAAACACACATGATATGCACTCACTGATAAGTGGATATTAGCCACAAAGCTTGGATTACCCAAGATACAATCCACAGACCACATGAAGCTCAAGAAGAATGATGACCAAAGTGCAGATGCTTCAGTCCTTCTTAGAAGGGTGAACAAAAATATTCCCAGGAGGAACTATGAAGACAAAGTTTGGAGCAGAGACTGAAGTAAAGGCCACCCCGAGACTGCCTCACCTGGGGATCCACCCATATACATAGTCACCAAACCCAGACACTGTTGCAGATGCCAAGAAGTGCATGCTGACAGGAGCCTGATATAGCTGTCTCCTGAGAGGCTCTGCCAGGGCCTGACAAATACAGAGGTGAGGATGATTGCAGCCAACCATTGAACTGAGAACAGGGTCCCCAATGGAAGAGTTAGGGAAGGATTGAAGGAGCTGAAGTGGTTTGCAACCCCATAAGGACAACAGTACCAACCAACCAGAGTTCCCAGGGACTAAACCACCATCCAAAGAGTATGGGGTTACCCATGGCTCCAGCTGCATATGTAGCAGAGGATAAGCTTGTCGGGCATCAATGGTAGGAGAAGCCCTTAGTCCTGGGGAGGCTGGACTCCTAGTGTAGGGTATGTCAGGCCGGGGAAGCAGGAAGGGGTGGGTGGGCGGGGAACACCCTCAAAGACAAGGGGAAGGGGTTGGGATGGGTGTTTATGGACGGGAACCTGGGTGATGGGATATAACTGTCCTCTTTTTGTTCTATCCTAGAGCAAGATGTCAGGTACAGTGACTTCATAGGTGATCATGAATTCCTGTGTCCCAGGTGGCATTGCTGACCTGAAGCCTCCATACAGAGGCAGATGTGCTCTTCCAGATGGGGGAGCTGACACCTGGGCTACATTGAGTCATGAATCTCACCCTCACACAATCTCTCCCACTTTCCTTTTGCTTTCCTCCTAAAAGCAGAGGATGTAGTGATTTCAGTATCCACTGGAACCACTCACTACACCACCTTAGGGCCACTGCATTGCTCTGCTTCCCTGCACTGTTATTCTGTAAATGGTGAGCTCACATTGAGATTGCCAGAGAGCATGGCAATCACAACACTGAGGGTCACAGATGCATGACATGGCTCTGTGAGCCTTGCACAGGTCATTTTCTTTAACATCCCCTCCCAATGTCTAAAGTTGGAATCTCTGAATGATTCTCTGTAGGTTTAGTGTTGCTGAGGCATGGGCCTGTAAACAAATCATGGATAAAACCCATGTCAGGCACCTTGTCCTGGGACTCATTCCAGAGTGGTATCTGTACAGATTTGAGCTGTGGGATTCTGAAGTGCATAGAGGTGTATCTTGGAAATATCAGACTCAGAGCCTTGTTCTCAGTCAAACAAGGGTGAAAAGCATCAATAACCACAAAGGATAGAACGGGAGTTTTAATGTCGCCTGTGGGTCCACCTATTTCCAGCCCCTTGAAATCTTTCTTTAAAAAAAATCTTTCTTAGCCCATGTGTCAAGTGGGATAAGATCAGGACATGACACTCCCAATCAGGACTCTCTCAAAAATGAGGTACCTGAGGAGGACTGTGGATACCTGGGCACAAGACTCCTAAACCTGATATCACAGAAACACAAGTGTCACATTCCTAGTCCTGGTTGCAACAGCATCGCCACCAAGCTTCTTCTGTGGAGTGGGGCCTTCTTCCTCTTCTAGGATTCAAGGTAACCTCTGACCTGAGGCTGTCAGGCTCTCTGTATCTTGCAATGTCTGATGAGACTTTGGTCCTTGAACTTTCCTCCTGTGCATGGATGCTTTCCATGTACTTCCTAAGGATGTGGTCCATCCTTATAGAGTGCAAGCTATTGGCTGCAATCCACTGCTAAGCTGGGGACATCAGCAAGGCCAAAATGTTTGTGACAAGAGGCTGAATATGGAGAACAAAATGAAGGAACTTGTGTAAGTTGAGAGAAGAATGGTTTCTTGCAGTAGATATGGTCCCAGCTGTCTCCCACCAGTCTTTGCACCTCCCAGACTTCCTAGCGCCCCACCAGTGCATAAGAAACCCTCCTTACTATACTTGTCCCTCTAACCTGAAAGTCTGAGCTTTTCCACGGTGCTCTCCTGTCAGCAGAATCAGAAGCTCACTGAAGTGCTAACCAAGGAGACATACAAGAACTGAAGGAGGCTGAGAGGGGAGACTTGGGAGCTCTCTGCACTAGGACAGTCAGGCTTTTTTGGAAAGAGTTAACCTGTGCCATACTGCCTGCCCAGTGGCATCGTAGCTGTCCTGGGGAAGGTGACTGCATGAACTGGTGAACAGCATGGCGTCTCCAGGCCTTTGTTCTCCTCCCTACAATGGCTAAGAATGGAAACATCCAGTCAGGGGTGTCCACATGGACACCTCAAAAGTCTGATCACTGTGGTCAGACCATGACTGGGGATCAGGTATGGAAGAGCTTCAAGAATGGGGTTAGGGAGCACAGAGAATGTGAGGATCCCAGCAGAACTCTGAGGAGAGAGGACAGAGAGACACAACTACACCTTTATTGATCATATGCCCAGTTAGAGGAAGCATCATCTGTGTTATCCATGTACTTAAGGCAAGCAAAGAGACCCACACATAGATCCTGCAGCTTCCCCTACGAAGTTTTCCCCTGGAGACTTGACAGCTCAAGGGCTGGGACGAACATATAAACACATCCAGGGGTGAGGATGATGGCCAATTGTTCTTCCTCCATAGCTGAAAAAAATGTCCAAATGTTACTTCTGATGAGCACCCACTCTACTGTGCACAGCCCCTACATTCATACACCAGAGACTCCATTTTAGTGTAACAGTGTCCTCTCCATTTCCCAGTCTTGAGGGAGCATCATGAAGAAATGGTGGGACACTGCAGATATGCCACTGTCCAGAGATGTCCTCCCACACCTGAACCTTGCTAAACACACAAGCCGTGTCCAAAAGCCCCCAAAGAATTCAGTAGACTTCTTACCTCCTTTGTGCAAATGGTCCACACACCATTTTGAACACTTACTTAATAGTCTAAGGGTTGAGATCATCTTAACACATTTTGATAAAAGTTCCCACGAATCAACTCATCTTGACCAGCAGAGACGCATTGCTCCCATGACTGACAGAGCTCTACCTTCCACCAGGATGGGTTTATGAGGGTCCAGAGATGTCATTGCCACAAGGATGTTCCCTTTTCTGGGAAATGAATTCTCAGTGCTGGTTAGAAGGTTTATGCACGATGATAAATGTTGAGATGAACTCTGCAGGGATCACAAGAAATGGTGATATCAAAGGCTGGCTCAACATGGATGTGCAGAATGTTCTACAAAACAGTATCCATTGAGTTATTGGTTCATCCACAAACTGGTAGATAGGAACTCATAACACACTGGACTGCAACTTTGACCAAAGCAGGTGAGGTCTACGTTGAAAAGCTGTGAGAGTATAATGAGGAGCAAGTCAGCTAAGTGTCAAGTTCCTCTCCTGTGCTGTCTTCCACAGTAGAGCAGAGAATGGCTAAAGCATGACCACTGATTCCAGACTGTGTGTACCTGTCCTGCCCCACTCTGCTCTGGTACCTTGAACCCAGGAAAACCCCACAACTCACTGAATTTTTATCTAGGGGGTAAGCCACCAGACCTCTCATTGGAACATCATCGAGCCTTTGTAACGTTCCAGACTGTTGGTAATGGCGAAGAAGAGAGTGTGGTGTAGGCCAAGAGTCAGTGCACACATGATGGAAAGGGAAGCTCAAGCCTAAAGAATGACAGGTTAGCCACAAGCAAAGGGTCATTCATGACCTCTAGGCGGCACCTGGGTTTACGTGTTTGTGCGAATGCCAGAGGATACTGGAAGATTTGTTTTTCAGCCCTGGGTGATTCCTGAAGTGACATTCTTTGAACTCTTCATGGTTAGACCCTAGCCTAGTCTTTTGAAAAGAACGATTTAGGCTCCCGAGTACAAAAAAGTTCTCCAAAGTCTAACCACATTCTCGAGCATCACACCTTTGAGCACATCACTGGGAATTTCATAGGGTTTGCAAATTTACTAGGTTTCTCTTAAGCCACATGTGTTTCATGTCTACAAGTTTCCGTGAAAATTGTGCCCATTAATACAACTTTACATGTGGTCCTTTCAACTCCTCCTTGCAAGCTGTTTTATACTGGAAACTGGATATCAGATAAGACAAGCGAGATGTTCTACTCAGCAACCACCTCAGAAACTGAGACAGTCTGCCAGCTCAAAGCAGCTGGGTCACTGCTAGAAACCACGAGGAGATATTCCCAGGAAACATGGGCCAGATGCAACTGAACAAATACTAGAAAGACAGCAAACCTTGGTGAGGAGATAACCTGTCGGGGGTGGAGCAGGACCTCAGGGGCACAATGGAGGACAACAGTATCGACAATTTCCCAAATACATCTTGTGTGTAGAGTTCTAAGTTGATCTTCATGAAGTTCACACATACCAAACAGGGCAGGAAAAGCATGCGATAATCAAAGCTCGTGTCTTTCCAGGTGGCGTCCTCCACTGGAAGTGCTAAGAATGAGCCAAATGGAGTTCTCCAGAGGCACTGGGAAAGCTTAGAGAACAACATGGCCTCCTGAGAAGCCAGAGAGCAGGGTTGGCATGGGCAGAATGTGCAGGAAAAGGAGGCCTCTCTGCATCAGAGTCCGCACTGGCCGGACGAGGTGGGCGTGACAACTGGTGGCCCTGTACGGGGACCCGAGAATATTCTCGTGCATCCAGAAGTCTTCAGCTTCAGGATGGCGATGTCGGAAAATTCCCGGATAAGGGAAGATAAGGTTCTCTGGAGGTAAGCAGAGACGATGAATAAAGTTCTCTGGAGATAAGCAGAGAAGTTGAAAACCTTGGTATAGAGGCCGAGAGGTTAGTGAAGTTGAAAGCCCTGGTATAGAGGCCGAAAGGTTTGTGAAGTTGAAAGCCTTGGTATAGAGGCGGAAAGGTTTGGGAACTACGGCAATGTTGTTTCCAATTGATCCTTTGTGGGTAGGGCTTGTAATTTTGTTTCTTTTTTTCTTTGTGTGGTATAGAGAAGCACAGATGGCAAGCTTAAGCCTGGACCAAAACCTCTTTGGCGAATGATCCCTGCCTGCTTAGAGGATAAACGATGTGAGGAAGCCGTTAGAGCCGTTAGGACAGATCAGAGGGTCCTTGCAGAACAACAAGAAAGTATGTCAGAGGGAGAAAAGGTCTTGAAAGAAAGAAAATAAAAGGAGATAAAAGGAACAGAGAGAAGGCAGAGATAAAAAAAAAAAAGAGGATAATCAGGACCAGGAAACAAATAAGATATATTCTTCTTTAAAAACCTTGACCTTAGGAATGTCAGATGATTCAGAGTTTAGTGAGGATGATGAGGCTAATCTCGAGGAAGAGGCTGCTCATTGTGAGAGGGATAGATTAGGCAAGAAAGCAGTTATACCAACAGCACCTCCATATAACCCTCAATATAAAAGCATGGTGAAGCCAGCAGGGGCTACTTCCTTTTGCCCAGAGGTGTGGAAAGAGATGGGATTAAGTTTTCCAGTGTTTCTGGATGCTAACGGGCATTGATATCATGAACCCGTTGACTTTAAGACTATGAAGCAATTGGCAGAATCAATCAGAACCTATGGGGTCAGTGCAGCTTTTGTTGTTGCTCAAGTTGAGGTTATTGCTAGGTATGTGATTAGGCTCTGGAAACCTCACAGAGTCATACTGATCAGATTTGATAGAGGTAGACCACCTGAAAAATTTATTCAGGAGAACATGGAGAGTGCCTTTGATCCTAAATACCCCACCAATCTGGCTAAGGTTATATTTTGCTTTCCGCTAAAGATTGTGTTTAAGGTGCTTGAAAACAGTCAATTGTTCATAGCACCTGAAAAGGTTCAAATGGGCCAAATGGGGGAATATCTAGGAACTAAAATCACTCCTCATAGTGTTTCCCCTCAGAAAATTGAATTACGAAAAGATCATTTGAAAACATTAAATGACTTTCAAAAATTACTAGGAAGCATAAATTGGATTCAACCCATATTAAAATGCCCAATGTAGAATTACAGCCACTCTATGAGATCCTGAAAGGGGATTCTCAGCTTACTTCACCCCGTGCTTTAACAAAGGAAGCACGATTATCCTTGAGGAAAGTAGAAGAAAGACTAGAAAAGGCAATGCTAAGAAGGTACAAGGAAAAGGAAGATCTCCTTTTGTGTATACTGAGAACCTTTCCTCAGCCTACAGGAGTGCTATGGCAACAAGGACCCCTTCTTTGGATTTATCCCCATATTTCTCCTAATAAAACTCTTGAATATTACCCTTCTGCTGTTGCACAGCTTGCTGTGTTAGGCATTAAATCTTGTATTCAGCATTTTGGTATTTTACCCAAGAAAATTATTATACCATATACAACAGCTCAGATAGAAACATTGTGTGCCTTGATAGATGATTGGGCCATATTACACTGTAGTTTTGATGGAGAGTTTGACAATCACTATCCTAAGGATCCTTTGCTACAATTTTTTACTGAACATCCAGTGATTTTTCCAAAGGTCACTGCCTCAGAGCCTTTGTCGGGAGCGTTAGATATTTATACAGATGGCTCCAAAACAGGTGTAGGTGCCTATAGGGTTGATTCTCAAGAACCAGTATTAATTCAATACAGTTCAGGCACCCCCCAAATTATGGAATGTAAAATTGTATTGGAAGTTTTTAAAAGATTTCATGATTCTTTTAATTTAATTTCTGACTCTGTGCGCTCACTTGAAATTGCAGGGCCAATTCGGTCGAGTAGTACCGTATGTCAAATTCTTTTAGAATTACAATATTTGATTTGGGCCAGAAAAAATAAATTTTTTATACAACATATTCAAGCCCATACTAATTTGCCTGGTCCCATGACCAGTAATAACGCCCTGGTGGATGCTAGTACTCGTAGAGAGTTTATTTTTCATGCTGCTCCAATTGATCTCGCTAGAGAATTTCATCAAAAGTTTCATGTTCCTGCTTTTACTCTTCAACAAAAATTTAACATCTCTAGAGCTGCAGCTCGTGATGTGGTGTTACGTTGCCAGAATTGTGTTCAATTTCACCACCCTCCTCAGGTGGGAGTTAACCCTCGTGGTCTGATTCCACTAAAAATTTGGCAAATGGATGTTACACACATATCTCAATTTGGAAATTTAAAATATGCTCATGTTTCTGTTGATACCTGTTCCGGTATTATACACGCTACTCTGATGACTGGTGAAAAAGCTCGTAATGCCATTAGTCATTGCTTAGAGGCATGGGCAGCCTGGGGAAAGCCTGATAGTATTAAGACAGACAACAGGCCTGCCTACACTACAACGTCCTGTCAGGCATTTTGCCAGACAATGCAGGTCGGTCATACTACAGGATTACCATACAATCCTCAGGGTCAAGGAATTGTGGAAAGAGCGCATCGTACCTTAAAAGAGCTTATCCCAACATATGGCTGGCCTCTTTGAAAGATTAAGAGTTCACCCTAGATCATTTTTGTCACTGTCATGTGGAGTCATTGTATCCAGAGACGGGCAACTTTCCTCGAGCTCGGACCAACCTAAGACATGGGGCCCAGTGGCGATAGGGTAACTCTATGACGGGTAAGGCCGAGTTTGGATGAGAACGACCTAAGTCAGGAGCAATGACAAGATTGACGTGACACCCAGATCTAGACCAGTCATTTTATTAAACAAAAAAGGGGGAGATGTAGGGCGCCCTCCTGTGGTGAACAACAGTACTGCGCATGCGCAGGTTTTGCACCTGGTGTCAATTGGCCAGTAATATGCTAATGAGGGGCGGTACCATGCTAGTGAGGTGATTCATTCTCCGCCAATCCCTGGAAGACAAGTAGTGGGGTGATAGTGGGATGACAGTGGGGTGATAGTGGGGTGACCCGTGCCCTGCCAATCCCTGAAGGATTATTAGCATACTGTTGTGTATATAAGGCGAGCGCTTTTGCTGCTCAAGGTCCCCTTATCAGCAATGAAGGTGTCCTGCAATAAAGGCTGTTGACAAGGATCCGACGGTGTTGGGTCTTCCTTGCGGGACGAGGTGGGCGCGACACTTCCCTACACACACAATGGGGGGGCGCAGAGAGAATGAGGAAAGGAGATAGGGAAGATATCTGGAGTATCAGAGAGATATACAAACAGAAAAACAGAGGAGACAGACAGAAGATAGAGGAAACAGTGAATGGTAAGAAAGTGAGTATATATGTCAATAATATCAAATGCATTCAAGGTTATGGCCTCTCAGAGCCATACCATCTGTGAAAACTAGGCTAAGGTCTGTAAGCCACATATGTATCTAGTATCACTGAATTTGACTTACTCAAAAAGCACAGGCTACCAGAAGGAAATTGCTGACCAGTCGCTATGCTTTCTTGGATGCTCCTTACTGGGAAAAGAACCTGGCAGAGGAAACAGAAAAAAAGGGGGATCAACCTGAAGGCAAAGAGTCTGTTGAGAAATCTTCCTCTATGTCTAGAAGGCATTACTTGAGGACACAGTAGAGACATCACAGTTATAAGCTGATGGCTGAGTGAAAACAGTGTCAGGTATAATGTGGGGAGAAACTGAGAGGGCAGAGAGAACACACTACAAGGTGTCAGCCTTGAGCCCAGGCAAAGTGAGAAGCTGAAGCCTCTAGTCATGAGTCTGAGAGTTTTCAATGTTGGGAGCTGTGGTGGCCACTGGAGCAATTCATGGTCTTTAATTAGAACTATCAAGCAGTGCAGGAGAGGTGACCTGGAGGGAGAGTCTTCATAGAGGAATCCTCTAGATGAAGTTCCCCTGTGATGATGTCTGTAGAGACCCCTTTGATTACCTTAATTGAGACCCTTTGGTGGTTTGCCTTGGAGTTCTCTCTGAATTTGTAAAATAAAGGCAAGAGCGCGAGATTTGGGCAGAGGGAGGAGTCGGGAGCAAGAGGGGAGGAGTCAGGAGAGGGGAGGAGACAGGAGGGGGAGGAGTCAGGGGAGGAGAAAGGAAAGAAGCGAGAAGAGAGTTGTCATGGGAGAAGGAGAAGCTGGAGACCTGGCAAATAAAAGGTGTAAGGGATGAGGAATTTGGGAGCTAGGAATAGGACAGTGTAGGGTGGATCTGCCCAATCTAGACGCTAGATTGTTTTCATATTAATTGAGTTGCATTTTCTTTGTACGGGCCGATTTGGGTTGGAGAGGAAACTGCAACAAAATGGTGCCCAACGTATCCATTAGAACTCAACTAACCTGAGATAAAAGTTTACTTCCCTCTCACCCCCAGAATAGGGCTCTGATAGAGATCTAGGCAGGAGTACTGGTGGATTGGGAGTTGACTGGGTCTGAGGGGTCTACGGAGAACTGCAGAGAGGCTCCCTGCCCCAAACCCCAGACAGAGAGCTACAGCCGAGGGCATCATCTAGAATCGAGGAAAGGGATAGGAGAACCTAGAGCACAACTGCCTGTGAGGGAGTTTTCTGGCCGGCACATTGAACAGGATTCTTGAGATAACCACACGACCAAGCAAAGCCGGAGACAACCCAAAGAGGCCCCTCCCTGGGAACAAAGAATCGAGAGGACTGCACGTGTTCTGAGGCAGAGGGAGAAAAAGGTATAAAGGGCTTCGGATCAGGTACTACTTTGATGTAAGAGAGATATATAACCTTTTGATACTTAAAGATGAGAAACACAATGAATATCTTTTGGGCCTTATGGAATGATATTTTGAATGGTCTGACGGTTGTGAATTTTGAGGAAATAGACACTTTATCATTTACCGGTATTGCAATATTCATTCTTCTGATTTACTATATCTTCTCAAAAGACAGGGCCCTAAATAGCAAATTTCTAGCCTTAGAAAAGAAATTACAAGTAATGCTAGAACAGAAATTTCTGAAATTTATAGATGACTCTGAACAACAGAGAGATAAGCTTAAGTCTTGGCAACAGGAGCTAGAAGAGACGCTAGAAAAAAGAATTCGACAACTCATAGATCAAATTGAACAGCAGGGAGATAGAGATAGAATCTGGAAGCAAAGTCTAGAGGATAACTTACTAAAACTAGCAAATCAAAATAAGGCAGAGGCTGCAATATCAGAATTACAACATAAAAGAAGCTAAGATTATGGAAGCAGGGCTTAGAACAGAAGATACAGGTAATTATGGAACAACATGAACAACAGAAAGAGAAAATTAAGTCTTGGCAATGTAGCCTAGAAGGAACACTAGAATTGAAGACACAGGAAATTATAGATCAGAATAAGAGACAGAAAGATGAAAATGAAGGTGGTAGACAGGAACTAGAAAGGATGTTAGAACAGAACATACAACAGCTCACAGGTCATACTGAACAGCAGAGAGAAAGTAATGAGGTTTGGAAGCAAGACTTGGAGAATAACTTTTTAAAATTAATCAATCAAAAGATAATGGATAGCAGATTATTAGAAGTACAATATAAAGAAAAATTCAAAGTGTGGAAGCAAAGCCTTGAACAGAGAATTCAGGAACTCAAGGAACAGGGGGAAAGACAGAAGGAGAGATATGAAGCATGGGTACAGACTTTAAGAGAGGAATTTAAAATTACAACTAAAGAAAAAACTCAGGTAGAGACAGAAGATAAAATTAGGGAAAGCCAACCTAAGGTTATTAGGAAACAAACTTTAGTCTATCCAGTTAGTGTACAACAAAGGCCTCCAGACGATGATCATCCACAGGGTTATGAAGAATTTGAATGGCAACCCATGGATGTGTTAGAATTGAGGAAATTTAAGGAAAGCGTAACTAATTTTGGAATGCATTCACCATTTGTAAAACAAATCTTGATTTCTTGGGCTATTAAAAATAGAGTAATCCCCCAAGACTGGAAAGATATGGTAAGAGCAATTCTAGAGCCTGCTGAAAATTTACAATGGATTTCGTGGTGGAGAGAAGAAGTGAGGGAGATAGCACGACAAAATAGAGCTAGGGGCAGAGAGATTTCCACAGATCAACTGCTTGGTGAAGGCCGCTTTGCTGAAGTAGAGGTGCAGGCTGTATATGATGAAGAAACTCTGGCATGGTGTCGATTGTCAGCCTTAAAGGCCTGGGACAAAGTCGCAGAATCAGGGAAGAGACTTGAAACATTCACTCAAGTCATACAAGGTCCTAAAGAAACCTTCCCTGACTTTTTACAAAGGCTTACCTCAGCTGTGGAAAGGAGTGTATCAGATTCAGCAGCAAGAAAGGCGATAATTGAGTCTTTAGCCTTTGAAAATGCAAATAGTGAATGCAGGGAAGTAATCAGACCACTGAAGGCGAGGTCCGCACCAATAGATGAGTGGATTAGATATACAGCTATTGTTGGATCTTGTTCTCCTGATACGACTGTGATAGGAGAAGCTGCCACTGGGCAGCTAGAGATGACCCAAGATTTCAAATGTTTTAATTGTGGTGAGCAGGGTCATCTCCGATATTACTGCAAGAAAAACCAAAGTAATACCAAAAGGGGGACTATGCCTCCTGGAATGTGTCAAAGATGTGGCAGAGGTGGACATTTGACTAAGGAATGTAGAGCAATAACAGACAGATGGGGCCGCATCCTGCCAAAAAACTCCCAGGGGGGCCTCTCGCAGGCCCCAATGCCAGGCAGGGAGAGTTCTCTTCCTCAGAACAATTAAACGGCACGACTTCAAAAATAGATGTTCTGGGACCAGAGGAGGCTGAGGGAAGTCCTATGGACAATTCCAAAAGCCTCAAAGGGAGCGAAAAACGAATATTTTGTCAAACGTCTATAGAGGACCAAAGGCCAAAACTAAAAATACTGGTAAACAATATTGAAATTGAAGGAATGGTTGACACTGGAGCAGATGTTACCATCATCTCTCCAAAATCTTGGCCCACTAGTTGACCACTTCAAGGAGTGGATATGCAGTTTCAAGGTGTTGGCACTTTATCCCAAATAAAACAAAGCACCAGGTGGCTTAAATGTATAGGACCAGAAGGTCAGGTAGGAAAATTAAGGCCATACGTGGCTGATATAGCCATTAACTTATGGGGAAGAGATCTACTACAGCAGTGGAAAACTCAAATTAATATCCCCTCAGTTTCAGGGTCTGGCCCTGAAATTCATCAGGCTCCTAATAAAAACTTTAAATCAGTCAGGGAATGTTATCAAGGACAGTTAGAGACTGTCCAAGCTGTCCATAAGCAAGATACAGCAGAGGCTGACAATTTAGTGCTACCCCAAGGAGCCACTGCTGTTAAGACAACAACAGCCTTGCCACTAAGGTGGCTGACTGACCAACCCATCTGGATTGATCAGTGGTCTATGACAAAAGAAAAACTACAGGCATTAGAACAGCTAGTCCAGGAGCAGCTGGAGGCTCAGCACATAGAGGAGTCCACCAGCCCTTGGAATTCTCCAGTACTTGTCATTAAAAAAAGGTCTGACAAATGGAGGGTGTTGACAGATCTCAGAGCAATTAATAAGATTAATCAGCCGATGGGTTCCCTGCAGCCTGGGATCCCACTGCCTTCTTTGTTGCCTAAGGAGTAGCCTATTATAGTGATTGACTTAAAAGATTGTTTTTTCACTATTCCTCTACATGAAGGCGATAAGGAAAGGTTTGCCTTTTCAGTGCCTACCCTCAATAGAGGTCGCCCCATAAAAAGATATCAATGGAAAGTCCTGCCACAAGGAATGTTGAATAGCCCTACCTTGTGTCAATATTTTGTACAGCAGCCATTGGAGATGATTCGCAAACAATTTCCCCAATCTATTATTTATCATTACATGGATGACATTTTATTGTCTGATTCAGATATAAATATCCTGGAAAGAATGTTTGATGAAGTGGAAAAAAACCTTACCTTGCTGGGGATTACGAATCGCCCCTGAGAAAATACAAAGAGGGGATTCTATTAATTATCTAGGGTATAAAATAAGTCTACAAAGGATTAGGCCACAAAAGGTGCAAATCAAAAGAAATCAATTAAGGACACTTAATGATTTTCAGAAACTACTGGGAGATATTAACTGGTTGAGGCCTGTGATTGGCTTGACCACTCAAGAGTTGAGCAATTTATTTCAAACGTTACAAGGCGATAAAGATTTAAATAGCCCAAGGAAACTATCAGCTGAGGCTGAGAAAGAGCTAGCTTTGGTAGAAAGGAAATTGCAGGACACACATCTAGATCGTATTGATCCAAAGATGGCCTGCATATTAGTCATCTTACCCTCTACTCATTCCCCTACAGGAATTCTCATGCAGAGGGAAGATTATATCTTAGAATGGATATTTTTAGCACATAAACAGAGTAAGAAACTGAAAACCTACATTGAGAAGGTCTCTGAATTGATACTTAAAGGAAAATTGAGACTTCGACAATTAGTTGGAATGGATCCAGCTGAAATTGTGGTACCTTTTACTAATGCAGAAATTGCCTCTTTGTGGGTACAAAATGAACATTGGCAAAGAGCATGCAGTAACTTCTTAGGAGAGATTAACAACAGATACCCTAAAAGCAAGCGACTTCAGTTCATAAAACGAACTAACTGGATCCTCCCTCGTATAATAAAGGGAACTCCAATATCTGGAGCCCCTACATTTTACACTGATGCCAGTAAGTCAGGAAAGGCAGGATATAAATCAGAAAATGTAAGCAAGGTGACTGAGAGTCCCTATGAGTCAGTTCAAAAATCTGAATTGTATGCAATACTCATGGTGTTGTCAGATTTTCAAGAGCCTCTTAATATAATAACTGACTCTCAATATGCAGAAAGGGTTGTTTTACACATAGAGACTGCTGAACTTATTCAGGATTATTCTGAATTGACATCACTATTTATTCAGCTACAACAAAAGATCAGAAATAGGAGTTACCCACCATATATAACACACATAAGATCCCATACAGGTCTGTCAGGCCCTCTGGCGCAAGGTAATAATGAAATTGACCAGCTACTGATAGGAAGTGTACTAGAGGGTTCAGAATTCCATAAAAAACACCATGTTAACAGCAAAGGCTTAAAGAAAGAATTCTCTATCACTTGGCAACAAGCCAAGGAGATTGTGAGGCAATGTCCTACTTGCTCGTTATATAATCAAACTCCATTGCCTACAGGAACTAACCCTAAGGGCACCCAAAGAAATGAAATTTGGCAAATGGATGTTCTCCATTTTACAGAGTTTGGTAAGTTGAAATACATACACCATACTATAGATACATATTCAGGATTTCAATGGGCAACTGCCTTAGCGTCAGAAAAGGCTGATTCTGTAATTACACATTTGTTAGAAGTTATGGCTATAATGGGAATACCCATACAAATTAAAACGGACAATGGTCCAGCATATATCTCTAACAAGATTAAGCGCTTCTTTGAATATTATAATATAAAACATGTTACAGGTATACCACACAATCCTACAGGACAAGCGATTGTGGAGAGATCTAATCGAAGTCTAAAGGAGATGCTTAACAGGCAAAAAGGGGCAACAAAAACTCCCAGAGATAGGCTACATAGTGCTTTATTAACCTTAAATTTTTTAAATGCTGATGAACAAAACAGCACAGCTGCTGAAAGACATTGGATTGTGGAAAAGACTACTGAACTAAACCAGCCTGCTTATATTAAGGATATTCTGACGTCAGAATGGAAAATGGGAAATGTGTTACGCTGGGGAAGGGGTTATGCCTATGTTTCTTCAGGAAAAGAAAAGCTGTGGGTTCCTTCCAAGCTGATAAAGATCAGACATGACAAGGGGAGACCTCCTGATGTCCTTGGCAACACAGAAGAAAAGGGAGACTAAGACAATCAACAAATAGGTGATGTATATATGAGGATGTTTAGGTCTCCGTGTATGAACTGGCTGAGACTAAAATGTCTGTAAACAGCCAGTAACATTTTGAGTACGAATTTCTCAGAACTTGTTATTACATGCATCCTGTAAAATGGCATGTATTACAAAATTATGTTACGGTTTGATTATATGATCAAACTAACCTGAAGAAAGGCAGTCACCTTTCTTTGTTGGTCTTTATTAACTAAGCTGTGCACCCTGCTTACTCCATGTGAATGCGCTTACAGAACTATATGATGCTTGTAAAGTTTTGTGTGCTGCAGGATGAAAGAAGAGAAAGACAGCCCTGAAATGATCCACAGTCTGGGATGCTGAGATTCTGGGACCTTCCAGTCCAACTTCGTGTTTGATTCTCCCTCAATTACACTGAAGCTGCTTCATTTAAAGGCTTGCTTTCAGAACTTTTCCAGAATGGCCAGCTTACTTATCCAGCCCTTCAGACTGTCATAGTCAAGATGTCAGCTAAGCGATGAACTTTCTCAGCACAGAGTGACTGGCAGGCAAATCCCAGCTAGCTCTACTTCGACAAAGCCAACTTTTCCTAATTCCCCTTGGGCCCCAGAAGGGAATTCTTCGCCCCAATTCAGCTGGAAGCAGACGAGGAAGATCATCGTCCCAGTTCCTTATGTTGGGGTGGATGGTTCTGGTTATTCTAAGAACTGTGGATATGTTTTCTTTTAAGGGATACTATACAAATGTAGCTTTGGGCAGGGGGAACTAGAGAATTTAAACTCAGGGATTGCTACCTTTCCTTTCCTCTTTTCTATCCTTCTTAGTTTAAAAAAAAAGGGGGGGTGATATAGTAATACATAGAAGTTAGAGAAATAGACAAACAGGGATAGATTAGCAAACTTACTCTTAAACAAAATTTTACAGCTATATCTTACATTGATAGAAATGTTTGTAATTGATACAAAGTTGAAGCTGCAATCTTTTCATTGGTATAGAATGCATTTTACACAAATGTGAGGTTTTCATTGGTATACTTTCTTATTGATTTATAATTGAGATTAATATTGCTACTTTAACATAAGCATTGTGCCTCCACTATGCATCTAAAAATACAAGTCTTAGACCCAGTCCTATAACTGCTATTATACATTATTTTTAGTTGATTAACCAGTACCAGCTAAAGGCCAGATAGCAAAATCATGGTTCTGAGTCAGTTTAGATGGGTTTTGGAAATACTTCGATTAGAGAGGGCCAACGGTAGTCTATGCTTAACAGTTCAGAAACGCCTATGTAGATAGGAAATCTTCAAGGACATCAGAAGTCCACAGAATAACCCGTTTATGGACATTTCTTCGTCTAGATCATTTGACTAGAGACCTGTCTGCCCCTGACAGGACCCCTTAGACTCGAAGAAGAAATTGAGCATCAATGGAGTTGCTCAAATCGTGGTGACACAGCCACTGAGCAAATTGCTTCAATTCATCTACAGACAAAACACTGTCCAGAAAAGGACAAATTATGCAGAATAGTCGACTGATAATCTCTGCCAAGGCCTGTCAGATGATCCTGGGCCAGAAGGCTGAAGACTGATGCTCCAACATATTAAGGAATAGGGGGACTGTCCAGGTGATCAGCAGTCTCTATAAATTGGCTAAGCTTGGAAGCCATGTTTTGTGCTTCCCATATTTTCAGGTACTATTAATCATTCTTGGATTTCTGATGTGGTTGGAGACTGGTAGTCTCATAGACAACCCAAGCGGTTTAGTATTGAGAGAGATGATAAATCTGTTAGGGTGGTTTTCAGGTGGCATAGGATCTAGAACCAGGATATAGTCAGGTATAGTTTTTAGTATAGATGACATGGTTAATGAACAAAATTGATGGACTGGGTGATGAGTGTATTGTTGGTTTTATAAATTGCAGAATGGTAATGATACTTAGTTCACATATGTATAGGGAAAAGGTTTTTTAACTGGACAAAAAGGGGGAAATGTTGTGGTTTGCCTTGGAGTTCTCTCTGAATTTGTAAAATAAAGGCAAGAGCTTGAGATTTGGGCAGAGGCGAGAGGGGAGGAGGCAGGAGGGGGGAGGAGGAGGGAGGGGAGGAGTCAGGAGGGGGAGGGGTCAGGGGAGGAGAAAGGAAAGATAGAGGAGAGAGTTGTCTTGGGAGAAGGAGAAGCTGGAGACCTGGCAAATAAAAGGTGCAAGGGATGGGAGGAGAAAGGACAGTGTAGGGTGGATCTGCCCAATCCAGGAGATTGTTGTCATATTAATTGGGTTTTCTTTGAAGGAGATTTGGGTTGGAGAGGAACCTGGCAAATAAAAGGACTCTAAAACAAAGGGATAGAAGATATCTGGGTTTTTGGGAGTCTCAACCTCTGGCTCCCAACTCATAGTGGAACAGGGTGCCTCACTCCCTCTGAATGTCTCGTCTCCAGTTGTAATGTAAAAATGTCCTTCAGGGAGTTCTGTCAAGCGTCAGAGGGACCTGTGTCAATGTGTGCCATGTGTCAGAGGACAGCACAGAGGAGTTTCCAGGGACCCTGAGCACCTCCACTAATGACCGTCCAGGAAGTCCCAATCATACTGAGAGGCAAGCCTGTGCCACTCCCCTTCTTCTCTCTTTCCACCTCTGCACTGAGAGAAACGAGTGTGCAGCGTCCTTGCTGAAGCGTGGGGGAAGGCAAGGGAAGAGAAGGCGCTCGATAACAGTTGGATACCCAGAGTTCTCACATTTGAGGAATAACCACTGACCTGAACTGCCAGCCCCTCTGCACATGGCCATTTTCCAAGCCCCAACCTGCAGAGGAATTCTAGGTCTAGGCATTAAAATGGAGTACGGAAATAACATGTGTCCACACTGTGTTTCCCGGAACTCCATCCGACATCTGCTTGTGATGATGCACGTGAACTTGCTGGACTCAGTGATGCTGTCTCCTGTCTGGCAGACAGAGGCACTTGGCCTGCCACGGGGCCATATCCAGCAGCATCTTGTGGGAAAGCACCAGGATCTGCAAGCAAGACATGAGGGGATGGGATGCCATGGGATGAGAAGGACAGAGTCCCCAGTACCTTGGTCATGATCCAGCCCATAGCTTCCTGACCTGACACTGTACTGAGATTCTGGAGAGAAGAAGTGTGACCAGACCGGAGGATGAACTCCTCACAATGAGAGTCACAGGAGTTAAGTGTGCAGACAGAGAGGACAGCAGAGAGAGTGCATGGATGGTAGAACATCATAGGATATTGCCATGTTCCTGGAGAAGCATGCTGATACTAGGGAAATGCCATTCAGAGAAGGCTTGCCCACTGAAGATGGGAGCACAGTAAGTGTCTTTCTTCCCTGTGATCAGCTGATGCCTGTCACAAAGTGTCCCTTACTGAGAGTAACAAAGCTAGTGTTCCCAGGGACCCCACCTCGTGCTGCCTCTAGGCATCATGGAAGTCTAGCTACTCAAAACACTGTTTTAGTCAGGTTCCTTTTTGACTACACTAAACACGTTCTATAGAAAAGGAGGCTGGAACCCAGAATCAAACAGGGGAGAACTTCCTGGAAGTGGCGGGCAGGTGTGCACACTGAGCAGTGAGTGTCAGCGTGTTCAGGGATTCACACCACAGGATGGGTAATGAATGAAGAGGGACAGGCCCTCACAGGAGATCCTGAAGAGTCTGTGCAGGGGACATGCCACCCAGGGATCCCTCAGTCCCTATCAGCCCTCCAGGACGCTATTCATCTTAGAACTATGAGTAATATTGAGATGGGACTGAAGGAACTTGGGGACGTGGGTTGAGATGAAGCACACGGTGAGAGCCATCTGGGACCTCACCATGTTCCTCACCTGGTCTTTCCTTTCAAGTGTACACACCGTCTGCTCTGAGACAGAAAGTTCAGGTTGGGGGATGGAAAGCTCATCTTCTCACGAGCTGAACTAGATTTTTGCCTCAGAGGCAGCAGCATTAGCAGCAACTACAGTTGCTCACAGAGTTCCAGAGGTTGGGCATTCACTGACACAGCAGGTCCCGTCTTTCTCTTCAGACCGTCCTCAGCAACCACAAACAGGGAAGGACTTCGGTGCACAGAATCAGGATTTTGGCTCCGTCCTGTGTTGTTCCTGTCAGAAAAGCCTCGTGACCCTTCACTGTTTACTTAAGGTCAGAATCATAACTGGAGGCATCTGAAGAGAGACAGTGACAGAAGGTCAGAACACGGAGGATTAAGATAACTCCTCCCACCTGTACTACTCAGTGTCTTATTTTCATAGTTAAGGAAAATCCTGGAGAGGGACAGGATATGTGCAAGGAGACTGACTGTCTGCCTGGAGAGGGAGCAGGCTAAAGGCTGAGGGACACCCCAGGTCCAGGAGACCTCATGGTGACATTTATCTGCAGCCATCACCTGCTTAGAAACTCACCATGCATATATATGAGAAGAATGATGGAGCCCCAGGCAGGAACATGGCTTCTTTTTTCTGGGATTCCAACACTGTCCTCCTATCAAGATGGCCTCCTCATCTTCTGACTTTCCCATCCCTGTAAAAGAGGAGTGTGCACGTCAGCTCTTTGGCATGTCGTTACACCCAACACTCCCAGGGCCTGAGATCTGAGTGGAGAACACCATTTCACCAAGCAATGAATTACAATAAATTTCCCACAGGGTTTCCATAAAACTCACACTATCACAGCCCCTCCTCAGGTCCAGTCATTTATGATGGCTGTCTGTCCCATGACTGTCCTCATGGCAGAGCTCTTTTCACAGGGACAGAGTTTCCCAACAACCTGTACTAGGATGACACTCCCAGTCTCATTACCCTTTTTACCTGTTTTGCTGTGGACTTACCTCATCACCTTTGTCTTCCTCAGTGCCCTGGACCCTGCCCGAGTGTCAGCTCCTTGGGCACAGCTTGTCCACCACACCAGTGATCCTGGGATCCAGCCCCTAGCAAGGGCCTTGCACATCACTATGCATAGTGAACGGCAACTGACCAAAGGACAGATCACATGAATGTATAGAGACAGGAGGAAGCTGGGGTCACATCTCAGAGCCAATCTTCACCCTAACTCCTTGTGGGCAAGAATGAAGTCGGGCCTCTGAAGGGAGCGATGGCTTCCATGATGGTACAGTAGGACAGGGGCAGGCACAGTCCAGGTCGTGATGAACAGGTTGTATGATGAGGACTGGGAGGCCAGCTCCTCAGTCAGCCCACAGTTAGAACACAACTCCAAGGAAATGCAGAAATGCAGTGGCAGTGGTCAGGGGCCACCCACTGACTGATCTGCAGAGGCCTCCTGGAGGCTCTTCAATCTCAAGACTGAGAAGCGAGGTTGAGGGAGTCTGGGAAGATGTTGCTGTCTTCTGGTGACAGGGTTGTGACTAGGAGGACACCATCATAGAATGAAGGCCTGAAGACGGGCTCAGGGGTTACACCATGTAGCTTCCAGGTATAGCTTGGCCTCCCCAACATTTTCCCATGGAACCTCCCACTCTCATGTTCCTCCTATCCTTATGGTCACCACAGTGACAGTAGCAACTTGTAATGTGAGGTCACCTATACGGAGGCGGGACAGTCATCCCATGAGCTTGAAGGTTCGAGTAGCCTTGTCAGAGGATAGTTCACTGGGACATGTGCTTCTATAGGTCATGGTAACAACACTGCAGCCTGAAGTGAAGGGGACCAGGTCCACCCACTGTTCATGTCCTGGGTCATTCTCACAGGGCTCAGGATTCTCAGTAGCCCCCCTTGATCTTGGGGTTCACATCAGGACACCAATGTCATCTGTGTTTGCTCCGCCATTCCTCCTTTGTCTCCTGGCCCTAATGAGGACAGACTTCATTCCCTAGACTCTAGACTCTGTCCACAGCCCTGCAGCATCTCCCACTCTTACCTCCCCCAGAGCTTGATTTGGACATTTTCTTGGGTATGACTGAGAATCTCGGTCCACTCTTGCCTTGAGCACTGGAGTCTCAGTTGGATAGGATCAGAGTTGCAGAAGTCTGTGGTCTTCTCTTTAGTCACAGACAGGGAGAATATGGAACCTTAGATTAGTATAGGGGTCAGGCCAGGTTAAGAAATCTGCAGGGATGTAAGTGTTCAAGCTTCTTCTGAAGACAAGGGCAACAGGGAAGAGGAGGCCTCCTTCCTTTCCTGTCAGCAGTATCTCTGGAGCAGCGACGGCTGCCCTGGTGTGACCTGCACTGATGTGGGTTACATGTGCTTTAGGAGGAGGTGAGCCTCGGGGATCCTGGTGGTGTTAGAGGTCACCGGAACACCTGTCCCCTCCTTCACCTTTACTCTTGGGTTCTGGCCATTTGGGTGTGAATGCTGCTCTCAGGCAGGATCCTGGTGCACACAGCAGCATGTTTCACAGTAATTCAAGCCTTAGAGGTTCCCTCAGAATTCGTGAGACCTACAAGTGGTCAGGATATAGGCATCATCTGGGGCTCCCCTCTCCAAATGAAGAAGCCTGTGCTTGCTATTTTTCTCATTGGGACCCTGAAGTCCAGGGAGATAAGCCTAGTTCATTCCCTGTGCACCTACACAGAGTGAGTGCACCTCAGGACTTCGCACTCTCCCACTGTGGACCGAAGCATCCACCATGCAAAGCTCCTGGATTCCTGGGTGTTGGTGTTGACTCTGATCCAGGAGTAATACTCAGGTCTTACAGGTGAAGTCCACCTCCTTTGTGGCTTGAGCTTCTTTTGTCGGCATTACAAGGTGCCGCCATCATCATTGCATCCAGCGTCCTACTGTCATAGTCCTTCTGTCCTCAGTGTCCCCGTAGTGACAGTAGCACCCTGTTGGGGCAGACTGGGTATGTTCATATGGAGACCAGGGTATCACTACATCACTGTCAGTCACAGAATGGCCTTGACAGAGGACACGTGGTACAAGCTTTTCAGAAGTAGATGTGGAGAGCACAGGTCCTCAGCTGGTCCTGCAGCTGGCAAAAAAAGTCTTCCAGAGCCTGTGCAGTCCTGCATTTCCATATGACATGCGAGCACAGAGAGGTCCAGATCCTCTTTTCAATTGTGTTACCTGATGTCTGGAGAAAGACTCAGGTCTGACCACGGGAAGGAAATGTCTTCACCTTGATAGGAGATAGAACCAATGGGGGAAGAGGAGAAAAGAACACTGCTTAAGTGTCTATGAGGATGGGTGACATTTAGTCTCAGGGTAGAGGCATTGAGGGCATCTGCTCAGGTTTTGTTCCCTGATTACCAAATGCTTTTGGCAGCTGACAAAGAGGCCCTGCTCTTGTGACTTGGGTCCATGTAGAGAATTCTGTCCCATTGTCCACACACTGCCTTACTGGGTTGGTTGCTGTCTTACTGGACAGAATGCAGTCCACTATGGTGGGAGTCCAGTCTCTCCCACTTCTACAGAGGGTGACGCCCCACACTGACACACTGATGGAGCTCAGCACTGGGTGTTCTTCTCAACCACAGGGAGACGCTGAGGTGGACCATTAGAGCGTTGACCTTTGTCCCTCTGCCGGGCACCACACCATCACATTATATTCCACCTGGACATTTGCTCCTGTGTACAACAGCCTCACATATTCCTGCATACCTTGCTCAGG
This sequence comes from Rattus rattus, assembly GCF_011064425.1. NCBI lineage: Eukaryota > Metazoa > Chordata > Mammalia > Rodentia > Muridae > Rattus > Rattus rattus. Next base: position 154,720,133 of record NC_046157.1, read on the forward strand.
GAGGAGGGTTTTACTCTGTGTTTCCAGTTCAGCGTTGGTATTGAGATGTGATCCTCTGCAATAATGACCACCTGCCCTCATCGTCAGAGAGCTATGTCCTTCTGGCCTCAATGCACCAGCTTCTGTAGGAGGGCGCCATCATCTGCAGAGGAGAAGCTGAAGGAGGGGAAGGCATTAGATGCAAGGTGAGGGAACCATGGTACCATGGACAAGGGCAAGCCCACCTTTGCTGAGAACTTCCTACTGCATGAGACACCCCCGTGTAGATTACAACTAGGGTAAGAGCCAAAGCGCTCAGGAGGGAAGGACACTGGAGCAAGTGCAGAGACGGGAGAACTGATGGGCCATTGCCTTGTCCTGAATGACTAAAGCCTGCACTTGAGACATGCAGTGGCCATCAAGAATAGCCAAGGCCATCGACTACTGGACGTCAGCAAGTTGTGTGTCAGGAAGCTAATGGAACAGCATGTCCTTTAGGGCGGTGAGGGAAAGGGGTCACATGTGCCATTGGGCTTCATCTCATGCTGACTCTGGGATAGGGACAGTCCGGACCCTCTATGTCCTGTGCAAACTCAGGTTCCATAGGGAATCAATGACCATCCTCTGCAGGTGAGCACAGCAGCAACTAACTCCAGAAATCAAACAAATGGAGGATAGAATTGATTGGAGGGTGGGGGTGAGCAGCTGAGTCACCTGATAAAGAGGCCTGAGTGAAAATATGACAGGAGGTAAGGTCAGGCCGATTAGTGTTCCAAGAGTGAGGACAGCTTACACCCTGAAGTGTCTGGCCTGCCAGGATGTGATCGCCTCTCCCCATCTGTGTTTCTGACTATTTAGTCAGCTGAATGTCATTCTGGAAGAAAACCTTAAGAACATACCATCTTCAGATTGACAAGTGAGTCTGCAGTACATTTTCATGATTTCTCACTGTGTTTAATCCAGTCTGGATGGTAGCTCAGCTGGGCAATATGAAACATGCTAAGGAAATCATGGTGTACAAGCCAGTAAAAGAACCCTTCATGGTCTCTACTCTTGTTCCTGCTTCTAAATTCCTACCTTCAGTTACTACTCTTGACTTCTTTCAGGGATAGTTATAGGCATGCGTGTGAAGATAAGAAACACTGTCTTGGAGAGCCAAAAGGACCCGTTGCTCTTTGTGTTCATGACAGTCATGGAACAGAGGACTTGGGCACACACCTGTTGGATTTTGGCTTCAGCCACAGGCAACCTCATCCCAGAAGCCTTGTGGCAGCTTCCTACTGTACTAATGCCTCAGCTGTGGAATTCTAGAGAGATTAGGGCTAGCTGATGAGACAGGAGAGAAATAGCCTGATCAATACACCTGCCTATCTTGGAAACTTTCATCTTAGAGGACTTAGAAATACCTAGGACACTGAAGTAGTTACCTCACGTTACAGATCCTTCGAGTTGGAGGGGAAGCATACGTAGGTCCTGGTGACACGTTTTACCTAGAATCACCACTGGCTTTGGCACACCCATAGGTGTAAGTGAGAGAGGGTGGAGCCCCACAGCTGGATCAGAGCCTCTAGATTCTGGGATGCCACCATGATCCCTGTTTCTAGTTGGCCCTGTTCTTTCCCATGGTTCTGACCCCTCTCTGTGTTTTCTGATCCTCAGGGCACAGGGCAGTGAACCCTTTGAGTATTTTCCTCGTGTGGACATCAAGAACGCCAGAGCCTGAGCACTATTATGAGTTTCTGGACGTTTCATCTGAAGTGGACTTACAAACAGCTTCCCCTTGGGTGACCACAAACACTGCACTGTCACAGAAAGACACCATCATGTCCAGGGATTCAGGCTGGCAGCGTGTCACATGGCTTCTCCCATGGACCTCTGTCCATTCCATTCTTCCCTCCCAGGCTCTGACCGGCTGTGGCCTTCACAGAAGTGTCTCCTTGCTCCCTGGACTACCGTGCATTCTCTCTGTCCCTTACCTTGTTAGATGTTTTCATGTAGCCCTACACCACCATTTTTGTCTTCCTGTTTTTCCTGGACTCTGCCAGTATGTCTGCTGCTGGCGACAGGTAGGTCTTCAGGCCTAAAGATCCCGGGATCCAGCAAGTAGTGAGGGCTTTGCACACAGCACAGGTTTCGTGAATGTCTTCTGACGGGAGCACTGATCACAGCCTGACAGAGTCAGCCTCGAACACGGGATTGGATCTCAGACCCCGCTTTCACACTGGAAGTCTCGAGTATTTAAGTAGAGTGAAGTGGGGCCCGTGAGAGAGGACAACTCCAGCAATGACGTGGGCACAGGTGACTGTAGACGGAGCACATGGGCAGGCCCAGCCCAGAAAGCAGGGAGCAAGCCAGATGGCTCGGACACCAAGCCCTGCCGTGCCGAACAGCCCACGGCCTGGGAACAACATCCCAAGGAAACGCAGTGGCACTGGTCACAAGGCTACCCTCTGACACATAAGAGGAGACCCTCCTCCAGTCTCTTCAGATGTGGAAGACCGAGTGTCAGAAAGATGGTCAGAAAGTTCTTGTTTCTCAGTCACTGAAGCCTTCGAGGTTCACTCACAAGGTTTGCAGCTTTCTTGGGCTCGGTGAGACAGATGTGCTGTGTGCCTGCCCCAATGCTTCCCACAGGAAAGCAGGTCACACAGGCTGACTGAACTGCATGGCGGCTGACCTTTCACTTTGTGTTCCCTCAACCCCTGTGTGTGGTCCTTCTGCAATGTAGACTCACCACACACTCACTGTAGACAGAAGCCTTTCATGTGCACAGCTGGAGCACTCCTGGGATTGGTTCTGGGTCAGATCCTGGAGTCCATTCATGTTCTCACAACTGAAGCCCATCTCCTATATCCTCAGAGCCTCCTGCTGTCAGCCATATACTATGTCCTACGTCTCCCAGGGGGGACTCACAGGACAATGGGAAGTTCACAGGCTTCTGGAGATTAAGCGTAGACCCAAGGGAGCCTAGTTAGTGTGAGAGGCCATCAAGGTGCTTCCTAGGTATGCACGGGGGTGGGATGTTGGATGGGTGTCCCTAGGCCTGTCCTGTGACCGCACAGGAACTGCCCAAGGCAGCACAGGCATTGAATGGATTGAGAGCAGAGCTGTGGTGGGATGCTTCCCGTCTCTGCTCCTTACTTGCTCTTGAGCAGGCCTCTGTTGGGTTCACCTGTGATGATGAGAAGAAGGGAGAGTTGAGAAGGCCAGGGGTCAGTGTCCTGATGGAATCACTGTGAGGCATTGCTGCCTTGAGCCTGGTGGCCGTGAAGATCCTCTGCCAGCTAGTCTGCCCTGAGTAGGAGTTGGTTGGTAAGACCAGCATGGTATGGTATGCCAAGGATCTGCATGCCACTGTGGAGATTCTGGTGACACTGAAACCATCTCCACTGGATAGGGTACCCAGGATACTCAGTAAGTGGGCATCCAGCTCAGCTTCCCCATGTAGGCATCCAAGTAACCATGTGAGGCTTCACAGGACTCAGCACACTCTGCCTGTCCAGTGCAAATGTAGGGGGACACTGAGGTGGCCCCTTTGTGTTTGACCATGGTCACTCTGCCAGGCTCTAGGTCCCCAAGCAGAGTCTCTCTCAGAATATATTCCCCATGGACAACAGCTCCCCACGTCCCCTTTCACCTTGGCAGTACCCACAGCTCTTGCTCATTACTGCTAGTGTAGCTGCATCAGATAGCACCTAGGCATGGTCCAGCCGGATTTCCTCTTGAGGTGGTGAGCCCAGGATCAGGGTTTATCCAGCTGGAGTAGAAATGCATCTGACATCCCAGGAGACCCTAGAAATGTACACCTTTCTGATTTTTCCAACAAGAAGACACGAATAAAGACAGAGAACACAAAACACAAAGCAGAGCTTGCGCCTCCGATGCCTGCTAACCCTTCATTGGGTTTGGCCTCCTGCCTCTTTCAGGGGTGCCACTTTCTTGGAGAATCTTTGCTGGGTTCTTTTCTTCCAAGCCCTGGGCAAACAACTGAGTCTTGACAGGCACTCCCTGATGCTGTTCCTCAGTCTCTTAAAGCACCCCATCTGCTGAGGGGGAGATGATGTTTCAATGTCATAGTCTTGGTCAGGAAGCACAGGCAATTCGTCCTCCAATAGGCTTCTGCAGATACATGGGTCACTCCCATGTCCAGAATGGAGGTAACAGCTAAAAGTACTGCTCTTCTTGTTGGTACAATCTACAGAAATGGGAGGCATAGAGACACTTCTGGCCACCTTGTATCTTGGCGGTGCCAAGGCAACAGGCCCATGCTCTCCTGAGGGCCAGATGTGGAGTGGGCAAAAGTTGGGCTCACTGCCCCTTCTCACTAGGGGAAGACCAGGGACAGAGGGATATGACTTGGATGGGGATGGGGTACGGCACAGGTTCAGAGGCTTGGATGATGTGATTGATGTATACGCAACCCTCTTGTCTTCTTGTTCTTTCAAAATTAAATATGCCCCCATTGGTTCATCAAATTTTTGGTTTTTCAATGACTCCCTAATCTCACTGGCATTAAACCCCATGCCACAGAGCACATCTATTATTTGGGTGTCTGGGTAGGTCTTAGGTGACATATTTGGTTCAGACTTTATGACCCATGGGTGTTCTTCAATAGCCTCAATGAAGGGCCTCTTCTCTATGGGAACTGTGAGCATTTGGTGAATAAGATTTTCGAGCTGCCCAGAAAAGTGAGATGGGATAGCATAGGTCCGTGTAATGATCTCTTCCCCAGTATCTTTATCGGTAACTCTTTTGAAGGGGACGTACCCGGCGGTCATAAAGTAGAGCAGCACGCCCAGACTCCACACATCGGACTTTTTTCCATCATATGGCTCCCCGAGTAAAATCTCTGGTGCAGCAAAACGTTTGGTCCCACATTTCCCACTCAGTAAGGTGCCAGGTCTCTGATGTGCTGCAAGGCCAAAATCGATGACCTTCATGAGCCCGTCTTCATCTTCCACGATGTTTTGTGGTTTAATGTCCCGGTGGACAATATCGAGTGTGTGGCAGTATTTGATTGCTGACACGATCTGTCCAAAATTTTTCTTTGCCACTTCTTCCTGAAGGGGGCCATCTTCAGCTATCAAATCATATAAGTTTCCTCCTGGAGCAAACTCAGTCACAAGGTGAACATGTTTTTCTGTTACCAGCACTTGATAGAGGCAAATAATATTTGGATGGTGTAGCATCTTGAGTATTGATACTTCTGACAGGATCCTTTTTATGCACCTCTCTGTGATCTGTATAGTCTTTATGGCCACGAGGGCCTCGGTTTTCCTGTGGCAGGCGAGTTTCACTGTGCCGAATTCACCGTGGTCAATGGAAGAAAGCATCTTATACTGACGCCCTATGCTCTTCTTTTGGGAGTGCCTCGCCATGAGGCTAGGTATTCACTGTGCTCAGGTGCACACGTCAGATTCTAACGTAAAATAACTCACAACTACCAAACAGCTAACTGAACTGAGGTCCTCAATCTGACAACTGACAAACTAGACACCGAGGAAGGAGTCCCACAGGTTACCCAAAACAGCTACCTGGTCAGTACAGACAAAACCACAGACCAGCCCACTGCCTTATAGAGGGGACACTCATTCTTCTATCACAGTGTCTCTTTGTGAGGTCAGAGGCAGAAATGGACCAAGCACAGCACGCTATAACCCAGAGTGGCTATTTCCACTTTGGGCCCAGGGACCTTTCATTTCCATGAGAATGAGAATGCCCTCTCTGAGCTTCTGCTTCTGCAGATCAGACAGATGGATATTCACAAGTCTAGAATTACAGGCAGCAGAGTGCCTCAGTGGACTTTGTAGCTGGATAGTGAGTATGTCAAACTAACCATCTGGACTTTCAAGAATGAGGTGCACTTTGGACAAGTGTTCTGCAGAGAGAGAGGCTAAGTCAACACAAAGTGTAACTGGGAGCTTTTCTACCCAGACTCTTTATTTCCAGAATCATGACTCTGAGAATAAATGCCCAGATTATAAGCTGTGGCCCGTTCTCCAACCAGCTTGTAATTTATATAACCTGTTTACTCTAGTCTGTGTCTGCCACATGGTTGGTTATTTCTCCTCAGATTCATGCTTCTGGTTTCCTCAGCCTTTGGGGCCAATCTCCAGGTCTTGACTTTTTCCCAAAGTCCTATGGGTCTCTGCCCAGTGTTCCACCTTCTATTTGCTGCCTTAGCTAACAGCCCATCAGCTTTTTATTACAGGTGATGCTTGCACAGACTATGGAAGAGATTCTCTCTACATCTCCCCCTTATCGTCCAATAAAAGGCCCTTTCTCTAACGTCACTAAACTTCGTACCTAGGAACAACTGTGAAATCCAGTGTCCAGCCTGACTGTATTTAGCCACCTTAGAAGAACAGTATTCTAATATTATTCCTATCTTGGCAGTTGGGTTTGGGTTTCTGTAAATAAATTATTTTCTATTTATTTACATGCATATTCTATTATATTCTATGCATTTATAAACCAAAGAACATCTCCTTAGGCCTTAAAACAAATGTCCTTAGTCTTCAACCCCATCAGAGACCTGAGGAGTAAAATGGCCTGCGTATGCTAGAAGTACAGATCACGAAACTCCAAATCTATAGCAATGACAGGGACAGCTTGACTGCCCAGACAGTCACCCAAAGTGTGCAGGAGTCTTTGCAGCATCCATCTTGAGCCTTCCAGCCCAGAATATCTGACAGACTTTTCTGTGAAGCAGGCATTGTGACAGATTGCTTACCTTGTCTTGGCAGAGCTTGGCCATCGACTTCCCTGTGTCTTATTTGTCCCCGACTTAGACTGCATTCTGTCTCCATCCTTCAAGGACTAAAATTTCACATTACATAGGTACAGTACATTAAACAAGAGTGAAAGCAGCAAAACAGAATCCTCCATCTGCATCGAGATACAAAGCCCAGGCCAAATGTAAAATTATTTGGCTTATTGATGTCCTTTGGTCTAAAAATAGATTCCATAATCTACACTTGTATTCTTATGCATGCACACATACATACATACATACACACATACACACACACATACACATACACACATATGTGTGTGTAGAGTGTGTGTGTGTGTGTGTGTGTATTGCTATTATTTTTCTATCCCGGTTTTCTTTTCACACATTCTACCCATGTTTCCACCTGAACATTAGTTAGGAGACAGGAAAAGGAATAGAAGAAAGAAAAAGGAAGAGGAAAAAAAGAAATCACCGAGTCTAAACTCCTTTCCTTTGTTTCCACCCTAATCAGGACCATTAACAACTTTTACCCAGGCCCCCTTAAAAGATGGCAAACATATACTACCTTATAAATAAGCAAAATCACCCACCCCGTCCTTTTGTGAATAGGGTGTCATTCTCTGCACATCGCTTCCTGCCGTTTGGTGGTATCTTTTACCTGTGGGTGCCCAAAGAATTGGAATCTCGGCCTGCCTTAAGAAAGCTGGCTATAACTTTAGTTGTCCAGTCTCTGAGTTCTGAGAAAGTGTGGGGCTTGAATCAAAACGTTCATGGGACAGTCTGAAGGGCTGGACCAACTAGAACCAGCAGCTTTGAAGTTGCCGTAGAAGGGGATTTGATGAAATGGCTTTGGCTGCAGTCTGAGGCTGAGCCTAGCAGGTTGATAGAATGAATATGTCTCAGGGTCATAGTATCATACTCAGCATCCTGACAGCAGATCTTCTCATGGCTTCTTTTACTTCATTGGTGACTGTAAGTATAGACTTCTATAGGTAATGTACGCTTTTGCATGAACCGCACACTGATGGGGTACGAGGTGTGCTCAATCGGTTAAGGAGGATTTGATGAGCAGGTAAAGTTTTGGTTTTTCTTTTAAATGTAATCTTGGACTGTATAACCGAAGTTTAATGTGAATTTTCACCCATGCCATTCTTTTGAATGGCGTGGATCTGTCCTGAGGAGTCTGTGGCCAACAAGATTTACTGGCAATGCTCACCCGAGGTCTTGGCTGGAGACTTTTTCACGTCTCAGTCCGTCTGAGTGCTGTTCCCATGTAGAGGGATCAGACAATCAAGTTACCCTTTTGGTTGGTCTTCATGATTACTTTCTTTTTGTCTGTAGTCAGGATCTTGAGGAGTTTTCTCCCAGTTAACTCTGACATTTATTAATTTTGAAGGACCGGACAGTTTTCCTTTTTCTGTTGAAGCAGGAGCATATTCTCTTCCTTGATGCCCCACATTTCTTGCCTTCTATTCTGAGGTTATCAGATATTATTCTGACCTGATTCAGAGTCCTTTCTAAGACCTAGTGCTTTTTAGCTGGTGTTTTATCTGCCTCTTTGGCATTTAAAACATTTAAACCCAATGAAACAGTATGCAATCTATCTTTTGAGAGACCCCATATTCCCCCTTTGTTGTATGAGCCCTTCCTTTAGAGTCCTGTGAGAGCTCTCCATAATTGTTTGACCTGTAGGTTGGTAATGTACTTCTGTGACGTTTTCTATGCCACGATGTCTTTAAAACTGTATAAGGGATACACGTGTTAAGGCATCATCAGGTCGAGTTTGCCAAGGCATTTCCCAGATAGCCATCATGGGTAATAAGTGTAGAATTTCAGAATGATCCTTTTCCAAATTCAAGGCAGAAGCCCTGTGGAAGTCCGAATGTATAGCCAGTGTATGATATATCAACATACATGCATGTTTTAAATTTTTGAAATCTACAAAATGAGACACGTAATCTGTTATAGGATGCTGCTTTAATGTGGCATGTTTAAGCAGAATCTGGATTCTTGACTGAGAATATTAAGCCTGTATTGGCAGCCATTTTCCTTCCTCAAGCCTTTGTGCATTTTTCTCCTCTGGAAATAGTTTCTGCTCTCATTCTAGGTTCCGGATCAGAACCTTTCAAGACTCTTTATTCTGATTTAAAGTTTCCTCTCACCTTTGTTCTGTGGCCTCTGACCTAGCGTTCCACCTCCCATCCCTCTCTTAGTTACGCCTGCTTTATTCTGAACTTAAAAGTTGTTCTAGAAAACTACAATCACTCCTGACCATAGTCCCTTCTTGCTCACAGTCAAAACAGCAGTATATGTAGTCCTTCTGCCTTTCTGCCTTTCTGCAGGCTGCTGAGGCCAGCGCATGTCTATGGCCGCTGGCTACCATCTCTGCTTGGTCCAGCAGGCTGCCCTTGACAGTTAGGGGCTGGAGCTGCTCTTTGCCCTGTATCTGCTGCCCTCTCTGGGAAGGTAGATCAGGCTCTCAGAATTCCAGTGCACTGTTTTTGTCTAGGGGCCATTGCAGGCTCCTCCCATAGGCACATGCTGGGTTCTGACAGGCCCAGGCTGCTCAGTTCCTCTGCTGCACCAGGGAAGTGCATTAAAGCTGTGGCCTGAGAGAGACCTTTGATCAGCACTGCACCCTCCAGCTGTATGGGCTCAGGAGTCACCAATTAGAGGAGCAGCACCCAGGAGCTGCACTGAGGGGCCAGTAGAAGAGCCCTTTCCTCTCAGTAAGTTTTCAGCAAGTTTTTAAAAGTATTGTTGTTGCTATATGATGATGATGGTGATGATTATACCTTGTGACTTCTGCATTGCCTCTCTGTGGTTTACTGCTGCTTGGCTGGGAAGTTGTCTTGCAACCAAGGTTTCTCAGGCTCTAAGCCTGGATTCTAACCTCACATTCAGTGTCCATTAGTAACCGCTGCCTTTTCTACCCACCATCTCTGTTATCAGAATTACAATGCTGAGACTTATTTATGAGCAAATGCCCAGGCTGTAAGCCCTGGATCATTCTCAGGCTAGCTTGTACCTTTCATAACTTGTTTCTTCTAGTTAATGTCTGCCACGTTTCTGGTTACCTGTCCTCAGTTTCATGTGTCCAACATCTTCAGATTTCAGGGCCAAGCTTCTGCTCTTGCCTCAGTCCCAGGATCCTCCCTCCCTCCCCCTCCCCCATCCCTCCTTTCCTCCCTCCACACTCTCTGCTGGTGGATCTCCCTTCTATTTCCTGCCTCAGCCAATCGGATGCCTACTTATTGGCAGGAGATGCTTCTACAGAGACATAGGAGAGTCTCTCTACAAGGGAGTTTTGTCAACACCACATTCACAGGCTTCTGATTTTGGGACCTGGAGGAAGAAAGGCAGATTCAAGACACCAGGAGCTCTTGGCCCTCTCTAACTTGAATTTTTTTTTGGTTCTGGCCAACAATGCTGCTTCCAGTGTATATTAAAGGGCATCATTAGGTGTGCAATGCCCAGAAAGGCGGCAGCAGCAACTGGAGTCTCGTAGGCATGAGGATACTCGTCTTAGAAGCACCGAGGTGTCTTAGCACCCCCCTCCAGGCTCCCGTCATGCCTCTTCACCTCACAGGGTCCTGCCAAACCACTAAGTTGACTCCTTACAGATAAGAGAGTGGGTTTTTAGCTCTCCCTGGTGATCTTGGGTGCTGGCTTGCTCTCAGATGCTTTTCCAGGAAATGTCAGGACACCTCCTGGAGAACTGCCTCAGTCTCTTGTCTGCTCTGGGAAAAATGTGTTTTCTTTCCCAGTTCTTAGTTCCCTGAGACACTGCTCTGACTGTGGGACAGGATCTCATGCTCAACCAGAGGTCACGCTCAGGTTTGTCTTTGCGACATTGACTAGCTCATAAGGACTTGGGAGACTAAGGGACCCAATAAAAGATCCACTCTGTCCTGATCCACATCCCTGGTCCTGCTCATAGTCTCCTTCAGAGTCAGGACCTGCTCCCCCTCAAGCAATGGACTAGGGTGTTGCATTTTTCCTCCCCTGCAAATGCATTGTTCATTCTCTTAGTGTAATTGTAGACTCTGACGATAGCTTAAGCCTCGTCTTAGAAGCTTGGAGCCTCCACATGATCCTACCTAGGCCTAGAATGTTTTCAGCCTCTAAGACGTACTTGGAAGAAGCTCACCCCTTCTTGGTTCTTCCTCCTCTTTATAAACTCACCCAGTAAAGCTGCTTCCTTGTCATTTCTCTCTGCACTGTTCTTTTAAGTAGCTCTTTTTCCTCTCTCTTCTTGTGAGAGTGAGGCATATACTCTTCTGTCAAATTTTCTTAGATTCATCGCTTCGTCTGCCACTCAATTAGACGGAACTTTTAAACATGATGCTACTTTCTGCACTGTACTTTACCTTCTCTGTTGTGATTAAGGTGTGTACTAAGGTTGAGCCATACCACAACTAGGAACACATTATTCAAGAAAAATGCGCAATCTCTGGTTTCAAGGTTTAAGAGTTTAATCAAATATCCCGCAGCAATCCATGTGCATGGGACTGCCTTCGGCTGTTTGTTGTCCCAGTTTGAATTCTACGGCTGTGATCAACGCCAGGGCAAAAAGCCTTGGTTAGGGAGGAAATGGTTGGTTTAATTGGCATCCCAGTGAAACCCTTCACTGAGGAAAAGTCAGGGTAAGGAGTCAAGCAGGAGCAGAGGCAAGAAAAATGGAAGAAAGTTACTCACTGACTTGTTCTCCCTGGCTTCCTCAGCTTGCCTTCTTGTGTAACAGAGAACCACTGCCTAGGAGTGGTGCTGCCCACAGTGGTCTTTATGGAACTCCTCAGGGACCAAGAAAATAGCCCATGGACGTGACCACAGGAAGAAAAGTGGAGGTAATTTCTTAGTTGAATTTTTTTCTCCTCGTGTCTCTGTGTCAAGTTGACCAAAACCATCCAGTTCTCTTGCCTTCTCTCAGTGTAAGTCTACTTCCTTCCAAGGTGCAAAGATATAACCAAGGCCACCCCAACTTTGCTAAGAACCCAAGGCTTTAAGACCACAGAATTTCCCACTGATATTCCGTCCCTCCTCCAACTCCTTGAATTGAATCTAAGGTAAATCGGCTCAGGGTCCTGACTTAAGCCTCATTTGAGGAGGGGACCTGTGAATGTACACCTCTAGGTGGACTCCCCCACCACCTGCTGTGCTGTGTGTGAGGGTCTCTGCACCGGTGCAGATGTGTCTCATCCCCTAATTATGGATAAAGGTGGCTGACTAGAGACTAGGATTACACACAACCAGTTAGTGGTTTCATTCTGCACTCAAATGTCTACAAGTCAGACATTAAGTGTGGATCATGATCATAACAGAAACAAAGACAGAATGTTAGGCCGACAGCAAACCTCAAATAAAAAAGATCACCTCATCAATTGCATCCACAACCATGCAGTGGTGAGAATGAACCCTTCATTCGTGGGACTCCTTGAGTGCTCATTAATCTCACCTGTGCCCTGTCACTCAGCCCTTTGAGAGGATGCAGAGCTCAGCAGATGTGGAAGGCTGAACCAGTGCTCCAGCTGAGTCAATGCCTGTAATGACACTGGGCCTCTGAAAGTGTCCTGGAGAAACATCAGGAAAAGGACTGGTAGACAGAGGTTGGGTTCTCTGAGGCGACAAGTTTGGATGTGTGTGTGCATGAGCATGTGTGTGTGTGTGTGTGTGTGTGTGTGTGTGTGTGTGTGTGTGTGTGTGTGTGCGTGTGCCAGTGTGAGTGCGAATGCACATATGTGCATGATTTCTATGTAGGCCCATTCCATGGAGTCCAGGCATCTTGACTTTGGTGAACGTGGCTAAGGCACAAGAAGGCTGAGAGCATCCCAGAGCTCCCTAACTTCCTGCAAAAAAGACAACCAGAGACTGGTTGGCTCCAACCTGGACAAGGTCTCAGAAGCAGTTTTCCCTACCTAACCCGTGCTCAGGGAATGCACTCACTAGAGGATAGCAGCCAGGACAAAGCTTTCACTCTGGGCTTGATGTCCCAGGTGCCACAGTCTGAGATATACAGACACATTCCCTGAGGGTCAGATTCCAGAGCAAGGCAAGAGCAAGAAGAAAGGCAGAAGACAGGAACAGAGGGCAGCTGGCTCCTGTGTTCTCCAACTTAGGGACTGTTCCCCTGTGGGCACTGGGCCTGAAGTATCCTCAGAGCCCAGGACTGGGACAATGCCCTCAGCTCTCCCAGTTGAAAGAGGAACATCTGGGCACACGTGGCAGGCGGTCCTTTGACAGCGCTTTTCCCGTTTGTCTTGCCATATGTGGCCAAGGGGCTCCTTCCAGAGAGAGGGAAGTTCTGGCAGATCACTATCAGGAGCATGAACCCCAAGCATCAATCACAAGAAGTCAGGTCAGCAAAGGTCGTGCTCCCTGGTTGAAAGTGTGCAAGTCTGCTCTTACAGGGTAGCCAGGTGAGCCTTCCCACTGGTTACCTTCAGGGAGGCGTTGACTCTTCCTGGCTTGTGTTTCCATCCTGTGGTCTGACCCAGTCACCATGTTACCTGTTGTGGCTTGCCATCTGCATGTCTTGCTTGGTTTGAGTCTCTGGAAAGCTGCAGACCTTGTATCCCAGATGTCTCTGTAGCCGAAGTTTTTGTGGAACAATCTCTGAGGTTGTAACCACTGAATACCGTGAGTGGTTAGGGCGTGGATATCAACCAAGGAGCATGGTAGAGGCAGGGTCATTCCTGAGGCAAATCTGACTCTTGCTCCTGGCATAGCAGCTGGCTTGAACAGCACATGTGCTCTTGTTTCTCTGGCAAAACAATGGGGTGGGCTGAGGAAACACTCTAGGCCAGGTTGTTCTTGGTCCTAGATTGTCTACAACTGTCTCTCCTAGATTCTCAGTCCTAACCCTCAGGAAGAAAGCCCCTTTGCGTCAAGTAGAAATTCTATGAGTTGCAAAAAAAACCCACGGCAACAACAATAATCAGATCTATGGTTGATCGAAGTTCGCACAGGCTCAACTCAGGCAGCAAGGTCTGCAGTGTGGGACACATGTCGGCCTCGTACCCTCTCCTCTGGCTTCACTTTGAGGTCACTCTGCTCTGTGTTGCAGTCAGTTCTTTCATTTCTCAAAAGTGATCATTTGGACACTTCAGTGCCACTTTCTAGAACAGTGAGTGTCCTTTTTTGGAAGTCTTTCCTGCTAAAGACCTACGTAGTATTTAGTCAGAGCCTAACTGGTTCTTCTTGGGGGGAACGTCCTGACGAATCCCTGCATGGTAAAGTGCAGTTCATCAATAGCTACTCTTGAAGCAGAGTGGGGCCATCTGAAGAAAGGGCGCACGGTTGAGAGCTTGGACTGTTTGTTCTTGGAGATGATCTTCCTTGGCTCCCAGCCCTCACGCCCAGGGACTAACAATCACGAGTCACTCCAGTTGCTAGGTGATCCAGAGCCCTCTGCTGGTCATCATAAGTGCCTGCACGTACATGCATAGCTTACAGACACACACACACACACACACACACACACACACACACACACACACAAACAGAGAGAGAGAGAGAGACAGAGACACAGAGACAGACAGAGACAGAGAGACAGAGACACAGAGAGATAGAGACAGAGAGGCAAAGAGGAAGAGAGGCAGAGAAACTAAAAATAATGTTTTGAAAAAGGAAATAAACATTTAATTGGACGTTGCACAAAGAAAGACAACACTTTAAATTTTATGTCACTCTGAGTGCCATGGTGAGAACTCAGGCCATCCCATGACAATCCGAGGACAAAAGTAGGGGCTACTATTCATATCCACTAAAGCAACCTTGGTCCATGCTGTAGGGACATATTTAATCAATGTGGCAGAAGATAACCCACAAGTTAATCTGGCATTTGCGTTTATCCTTAGTAAGATCATATGGGTGTGGTGTCAAGACAGCGCAGTGGTTATGTGCACTGGCTGCTCATGCAGAGGCCCCAGGTTGGAGTCCCAGCACCTACAGCGTGCCTAACAAACCCTTGAAACTCCAGTACTAACAGATCAATGCAAACAGGACAACAATGTGTTCTCCTAGGGACCAGGAGACACGAGAACATCAGACCTCTGGGCCCGGTCTTCTGATCATTCCCAGAGTGTGTCAGGAAAGTAATTTTTTCCTATGATTGGATATTTTTATTTACATTTTAAATATTATTCCCTTTCCCAGTTTCCCCTCCAGAAACCCAATATCTCATGCCCCCCGCCCCCTGCATCTATGAGGGTGCTCCCTCACCCATCCACCCGCTCCCTCCCACCCCTTGCCCTGGCATCCCCTACTCTGCGGCATCCATCTCCTACCATTGATGCCCTACAAGGCCATTCAGAAAGTGTTTTGACTTTCAGATTTCAGATTTCTTGCTCTTAGAAGCCAAATCAAACCTTTCACTTCAGCAGTCTTATCAAGGATGGTACTCTGTGGTCATCTAAGCCAGGCCCCTCCCTCAGCTCCTCTTGCTCGCTATTTCCTGGTCGACACTTCCTCTGTGGTGTGAAGGAGCAGTAGAGGGCTGAGAAAGGATCTCAAAGTCACCCTAAGACTCTGCCCTGGTGCTCACACACGGAGAGGAATTAAGATTCACCTAATAGTTGTCCAAGAGTACACACTTGGGCCCCACCACAAAGAAACATAGATCAAAGCTGACGTGGCCCAAGGTATTGAACCCTGACTCACCAGTGCTTGCCCAGTGAGTATTTTACACACTTCACTATATCCCTAGGACCGGAGCAATAGCCACTAAGGGAGTGGCAGGATGTGGAGTGCAATTACAGCCAATGGCATCCTCAGTGTCAAGCCAAGTAGCTGCAGCGAAGCCTCCCCAGACTGCTGGGCCGGGCCAAGATCCAGCGAGGAAGGCTTCCTCAGGGAAAACTGTTCCCAAGAGTATTACAGCTCACTAAGACGGATGTGCTCGGATGATTCTTGGTGAAATAGCTCATGCACTTTTTCCCTTGTGGACAGAGGCCTGTTCCACATTCCAGGAATGGACTGGGATCCAGGGGTCGATGCCTCTGTTTGGCTCAATCTTGAGAGGTTAGGATGCTTTATATGCATGGGGGAGGGCCTCAGGTGCTGTCCCTAAGTGACGTGATCCTTCTAGTGGAATGTTTTCGTCACTTGTTCTGAAACCAGTAGGCCCTGGCCTGAATTGGAACTAATGCCTAGAGTTCGCAATTATGAGAATTCCGAGTTTTTTTTTTTTTTAACTAACTTCATTGCCCGGTCTTCTGTCTAGTGTCAACCCCCACTGCCCCACACAACACAAACCAAAGCATCTAATCAATACTTGGGGTAGTGAACTGAAGAGAAGGCCCTCAAAAGAAGACCCACAAAGGTAGACACTTCAACAAGTGCTCAGCATCCTCACCATCCCGGGAAGGGAATTAAAGGTGTTTGAGGTGACAGGTCCCCCCTCCACCATGACTGGTAACAAGGAAACCAAGGCCAACAAATGACAGGCAGGACAGGGAGAATCATGGATGCTCACACACTGATGGTGGGAAGTGAGACCGGGGAAGTGACCCTGGATGCCAGCATGAAAGTTCCTCAGAACAAGGAAAAGGGGACTCCTGCCTGATCCATCAATGTAGGGCACGGATCCTCAGACATCCAGGCTCATGGTTGCCCTGTTCACTATGGCTCAGAAGGGAACCGACAGGATGAGCACAAACATGTGGGAGGGGATGAGAAATCAGCAACACTGTCACATCATTACATGTGAAGGAAATTGAGATAAGCAGGACGTGTGTCGACATGGAGATCAAGATGCTAAGTGAAATAAGCCAGTCTCAGGAACAGAAATGCGTGTGTGTGTGTGTGTGTGTGTGTGTGTGTGTGAATGCCTGAGAATGTCTTGCTCAACTGTTTGTGTGCCTTTGTGTTTCAGTCTTAAAACAGGAAACGTAAGAGTGGACCAGTTCTGAGAGGGGAACACAGGTATTGTGGGCGAGAAGAGGAGGCACCGTATGTAATGTGTATGACACAACATCGGAGTGAGGAAATAGCTGGGATTGGAAGGAAACCCATTATGAGGTTCAGGAAAGTGAACAGGCCACTGGGAAGAGGATGGAACTACGGTGTAATCCATGCATAGGTACACACAAGCTTGCATGCACACACGCAAACACAAGTAGCACATTTTGTTCAATTGGTTTTCAAGAAGAAACCTAAAATACAACATAATTAAAAAAAAAAGAAAGAAACCAGGGCTAAACGAGAGCAAGGATATAATGAGGGTAGTTGTGTTAGCCTAAAGACCCATACAACATCCCAAGATCCCTCAAAAATAAAGCTTACTGAGTAGCAAACAATGTAAAGTAAAATATGCAAACACGGCAAAGCCTGAGGCAGAGACAACAGAACTGACTAAAATCTCCAAGGCCAGCCAGGCTAATATATGACCCAACAAAATCAATGGGGACTGTAGAGAAGCAGGGTGGAAGGAGAGAGCTCACCATCAAACACTTTCCTCTAACCGTGACCCTTACTGTGAGTGCCCAGCACACCAACGCACATACACACATGAAGAAATGCACGTGTGCACACACATGTACACAGAACCACAGCCACACAAGCAAAGGTAATTAAAGAGTAAAAGCTATAATCAAATTCATACTGATCAGACATGCTAGTGCTCATGAAGGGGTGGTGTGTTAGACAGGGAAAGGTGACCGGTGTGGGGGATTTGAGTTCCTACAGGCACAGCTACAAGTTTTGAAAATCTCCTGGAATCATGTTTGCAATGCGTGAGATAATCATACCAATGGCTGTTGAATTCTTAGCATATGTTAAAAAGTTCCCAAGTTGTACTCTACAAATCCCTGCGTTGTATGGGACAAAAAGTTTAATAAAATCGTTAATCCTCCTTCTCAGCTCTGTGTGGAGCACTCCTTAGGTTGGACGCCCTCGCCTCGGCTTTTAGCAGAGGTATCTGGAGCCCCCTCCGACAGCCTCTATCCCCAGAGGCAGGAAGACAGTACAAGCTAGGAAGAACCTTGGAACCCTCCAGGACCCAGGAAGCAGAAGGGCAGCACACCAGCAAAGCTGCAGAACAGAACATGGGAAGCGCAAAGTTGGCCAAGAAGAGAGCTGGTCAGGGAGAGGAGAAGTTTCCCCATCCCTGCCCCGAAGGAACATCGTGGGCTGCAGAATTTCTCATGGGCAGAAGGAGGGACATGAGCCCATCACACAGTGGAAAGGAACTGTGCTGGATCAGGTGGCTGTAAAGACCTCTCTCCACCTGCTGAAATGTGATGGCATTGACTGTGTCTGTGGACTGGAAGTTAACAAAGACAAGAGGGTACTGTGCCTTAAAATTCCTTCTGACAGGGTAGCATCATCCCAAGTCACTGACACCAGCCTTCTTGATGCCATCATTGGCAAAGCAGTGGAACATGTATTTGAGGGTGAGCATGGCAATGAGGGTGATTGGAGGGGCATGGTCCTGGGCCAAACTCCTATCTTGGATGCCAGCTTTTATATAACCTATGAGAAAGATCCTGTGCTGTACATGTACCAGCTTCTAGAAGACTATAAAGAGGGCGACCTCTGTATTTTGGCAGGGTGCAGAAAGCCGCCTCTTTTAGACATCAACCTTGAGCTGATGGATGCCCTGATAGGCAAACATGTGGGATACACCAAAGACGATGCCTCCAAGAGAACTGGCATGGTCATACACCAGGCTGAAGCCGAGCCCAGTGTGTACTTAGTTAAGTTTGAAGATATTGTCTGTGACTTGGCAAAACACTTCTAAGCATTTCACAAAGCGTCAAACAGCTGTATAAATAAAGATAAAGTTGTAATTTCTTTGGAAATAAAGTTGAAATTGTATTTGCTAAAAAAATACATTCATTAATCAATTATAGAAATAAGAAAGTAGAGCATTTCATTAAATGTGGGAAATCGAACAGTAATCAAACTAGGACCCGGGTCCTGTGGGTATAACTGGGTGTCTCAACTCTGCAGCCTGCTCCATGGATTGCATCTGGACCCCTAAGCCCGGTGGGGGGAGTTCTGACTAGCAGGAGAGCTGCCAGTTCATCTGTTTCCCTTCTCTGGCTTCCTGGAATCCTACAAAGTCAATGGCTCGCCCTTAAGAACACAGCAGCTTGGGCGGTGCGGCTGGTACAGGCCTTAGCTTAGGTCCAGCAGTCAGGAAGCAGAGGCAGGTGAAACTCTGAGAGTTTGAGGGCAGCCTGGTCTACAGAGGGAGTTCCAAGACAGCCAGGACTACACAGAGAATCCCTGTCTCAAAACAAAACAACCAGTCAGCCCTCTGAGGGGTTAGGGAGAGGGTATAGGTCCCTAAGGATATGTCCATAGGGTCACCTGACTCAGGCTGCTCTCCTGAGCTGCTGAGGAAATGAAGGAAAGTCACATTGAAAGTGAAGCTGGGAACAGCTGGGAACTCTAAGTGTGCCTGTGGCTACCAGGAATCTCAGGCTGTTTAATTGGTACAGCACAGGGGGAGGGGTTAGCTAGCCTGGGTGGGAGGTGTCTGTCCATGATCAGTGTCAGGCTGTAAACACCAGGGGGAGAAACCACACTGGCTAGAACTTGCACGCACTGATCAGTCATTCAGCCACACTCATGACTGGACTCCAGAGCAAAGCTGTGCTCTTCATCCGGGCACATAAGAGGAATACCCCGGCACATAAGAGGAACGTCCTTGCCAATTTAGGATGAGACACCCGGTCTGTGAGTCCTAGTTAAGCCAAGTGCATGTCAAAATAGACTGCAACAGGACCTCACCCATTCAAGTTTCTCCTGGTCCCTGCAGGTTAGGGACCATTTCACTGACAGGAGTGAGGACAGTCAGGGCCTCTCTCTGCCTAGGGCTCTCTGTAGCAGGCAGGTCAGAGTCATAGCTTCTCTCAGGCTGTGCCACACACATCCACTCCACCTAGTGAGCACTGAGTTCCACTGCAATCCACCAGGCCCTCACGTCTGCCTCAAATAGGTCCTGAGAGCTACAAGGGACAGCCAGCTGCTTCTGAAACCTGAGTTCCCACCTCTGGTGACATGTCACCTGGTCCTAGTCCTGCTCTTTCCATTTGTATGGTGACCATTGACCGCGTGTGCTGGTCCATTTGCCAACAACACAAGCAGGAGACATCTGAAAGGAGGCAAGTGTGATTGAGAGAATGCCTGCATCACATAGCCTACAGGAATGATGTGGTGTCTTCCTCAGTGACAGGTATGGGAGGATCATAGCCCTCTGGAGGATCCGCCACTACTGGGCAGCATGTCCTGAGAAGGACAGTCAGGTTAGCAAGACAGTCAGCAGCCCTCCTCTGAAGGCTCTCTTTCACTTCCTGCCTCCAGGTTCCTGCCCTGATGGAGTTCCTGCCTTGACTTCTCTTCAAAGAAGGCCAAGGATCAGGACACATGAGCCTCATGAAGCTTGTGTGCCCTGTGTTGCTTCTGGTCATAGTGTCTGCCACATTGATGCAAAGTAGCCTACGACACACTTGTATTTTGTACACTGGTCCTCACCAGGCAGTGGATGTTCCAGGACAGAGAATGAAGAAGGAAGGGAGGCTGATAGGCCCGCCTCCTTGCAGAAAGGGGATTGGTGGACAGCACTCTGGGGGATGGGCAAACCCTAACTGCCACAAACTGTTGTTTAACTTACATTAACTAGCCCAGAGCCCGAGATGAGGTATTCAGATACTCTGTCTTTATCTCTACATGACATTTCTCACTTTGGGGCAGGGTGGACTCAAGACCTCTGTGTAACCCTGGTATCCTCGAACTCCCTCATAAGACAAGGCTAGCAGTGATCTCAGAGATCCACCTGCCTCTGCCTCCCGGGTGCTGGGATTAAATGTGCGCACCTCCCCCCACAAGGCTTCCTCATGGCGTTTCTCACAGTTCAACCTCCAAATGTGGAGAACGCAGTGACCACCCCCAGGAGCCAGGCACAGGGAAGGCAGGAGATGGGAAGCTGGCCTGAAGCCTAAGGGAACAAAGTTTCAGGTGGGCAGGAGGAATCGTCTCAGACACTCTACACAGCAGGATGATGGTCGGCCTGAAGCGATCTCCTAAGATGTGCAGAGCAACTGCCGGCTTCCTTTGCCCGTGGGATCTTAGGAGACAGCGTGGAGACCCCTAACCCCCGGGATTTGAGGGAAGTGGGAGGGAATGAGCCAAGTTTGGATTCTTCCCAGAGTTAAGTCCTAATGTCTCCATAGTCTGTGCCCAGGCCCCAGCCTGTTGGCCTCCACAGTTGAACAGTATTAAGGGGCAGTATTGAGGCTGCAGTTGACCTGGCCGGTGGTGCAGGTTCTGCACTGGATAAAAGTCACTGAGAATGCCTTGGGAACGAATAACAAGGTGACTTGAGGAAGCAGACATAGCAGTTTTCTTTCCCTTTCCAACAGCTGGACTAGAAATGAATCCAAAGCAGGTACATAGGAGTCCTTTGGTTGCACCAAAAGAAACAAAAAACACAGCTCCCTTGAATACGAAACTGCAAACCACACACAGACTTACATATCGATGCTCCATGTGAACATGAAGTGGAGGTCGCCCCCTCACCATATGGGCACAGTGGCTGTGGTGATGTTAGACTTGAGGGCCTTTTTCTTCCTAGTGATCATGCTATGGACCTATGTAGGGGTTTGAATGAGGTTGGTCTCCATAGGGTCCTGGGAGTCAATACATGTTCCTAGCTGGTACAACTGTTTGGGAAGGGTTGGGCAGTGGGGCCTTGAGAAGAGCTGTGTTCCTGGTGCTGGGTTTGAAGGTTTCAAAGCCCAGGCCATTCCCAATGACTCATTCCCTCTCTGCCTCCCACATGCAGACCAAGTGAGCTCTCAGCTGTTCCTCTCACAATGGCTTTGTTGTACCACAGTAGACTCTCGGTCTATGAGTCTGAATTACAATTCACTTTTCTAAGTCTGCTGCCTTGGTCATGGTGTCTTACTACAGCAAAAGGAGGAAGACCCAGACCTTAGTAGCTATTGCTTTAGAGGATCAAACGCGCTGACATTTCCTCACTGAGAAGTCAAAGCCATTAGATATTTAATGGTTTTGCTGTTGAGTAGTAACATTTGGGACTGCTATAAAGGTTATTTAAGGGAGAGCCATTCCATGGTCCTCCCCATTTGGGGTACTTATGACCCTCAACAAGGACAAGTAGGGCCTGATGCCCATTCACACGCAGCTTCAGCAATGCAGCTTTTCTAAGATGAAGACCGTGCTGGGTCAGGCATTTGGAGATCATTTGTCCAAGGGTGGCCCCTCCTAACTGACTCCACATGCATACCTGATTATAAAGCTCCCGTGAACCCACTGGTTGAGTATGCTTGACTTGGGTAGAATAATTCTGCAGTCTGTTGCTTAAACCACATCTGGATGACACAGATACTTGCTTGTGTCTTCTCAAGGAATGCGGCTTAGTGCACAGGTAACTCTTTTGTGTAGGAAGACACAGGTTTATTGATAAGAACTTTTGATCCGCAACTTGGAAATTGTCCTCTAGACCCTTCCTGCCCCAGATCCTGATTACACTGAGTGAGGACTGGGAGGATGAGGGTGGGGAGGACAAGGTGAGGATGCTCAGTAAGGACGGCTCCGTATTAACAGTGGGTCAGCCAAGCTTTCTCCAGAGGGCTGTTGGCCTCACGTGTGAAGCTGAGGCAGTTTAGTAGACAAAGGAACAGATAATCACAGTATGATTTGAAAATCATGGAGTGGGGGAATGTTAAAGAATGAGCGCTTCTGTCAGAGGGACCTTCTGAAGTGGACTAACATGGAGGCTTTCTTCATATTGGGTGGGAGAGTCGTGAACTTGACACAGGAAGCCCCAGAGCTAAAGGTTTGAGAAGAGGGAGGATGGGAAGGACAAGGAAGGATGAGAGAGAGAATGTGGAGACGGGGGGAGAGAGATGGGGTGGTGTGTTAGGTTCATTCCTTAGTTTCAACCCACTTTACTTGCTCCCATCCCTGTTAATGTATAAATTATAGCTGATTTGTGGTTTTTACTAAAACAGTGGTTGTAATGTTGTGTGAAACTAGTGATACAACATTACAGACCTGCCCTGTGTCCCCATTTCTGAGGAAAGCAGCCTCTCTGTCCAGCTCTCATGCAGACTTTTCAATTTCTCAGTGCACACAGCATGGCTCCAAACCCTGTCTTCCTGGGATTGGGGAGATCTTTCTCTTTGACTGCACATGTGTCAGTGTAGACAACTAGAGGTTCAGGAATGCTAAAACCATGCTGACATTGAAGACAGGAGCAGCTTGGACTCTCTCCACTCCCAAGGAGGGAACAGCAGCTGCCAGGCCCAAGGTGCAGCCTGGTATCTCACCAGGCCTTAGGTGACCAGAGATCTGTCTTAAAGGGAGAGGCGATATTAATCAGGCTCTCACTTGGATAAGGAACTGGAAGAGGAATTTTCCTTGGTAGTGGGAGCTGAAACTAAAAGGATGTGGATGCGGAAAGGGCTGTTCAAAGTTTGGGTTAACAAAATGTAACACACTGTCAAGATTGTGGCTCCATGGTCATTCCTGTAGGGTGACAGCCCACGGTCTGTCCATGGTGAGGTTCCTGTACTGCCCTGAAATCCAGCCTAGCTTGCAGTGCTCATGTACAGGGTTTCCCCATGTGCCTGCTGCCTGGGTTCCTGGTTTCTCCAGTGACATCCTTCACCTCCATGTGCATAACTCCAGGAACTCTCCTCTGTAGTCCTGCTACTTCTCTGTTGTACCCAGGTGAGCTTGACCATAGCAGGGCTCTACGCGCGTGTGTTAAAGCATACTTTTCATCTTTCCCTAATGCTACTCCTTAAGACCCAACACCTGTCTGTTGGAGATTCAGCCAATGGCTGCTGCTCTGAAAGGGCAGCAGCAGTGAGCTGTGTGCATGGCCAGCGGTTATTTAATATCTGTAGCGTCACCGTCCAAAAACTTCATTCTGAGTTACTGTTGGTGACAGATCAAATCAAAGTTAAAACAACCCGCATCCTATTTGCGGTGTGGTCGTACTTTGCCAGAAGCCGACCAGAGAGCACTGGTTCGCTCCAGAAGTCAGCTGAGGTGACAGAACATTGTTGGAGGCAAAACTTGGGTTTTGCAAAAGTAAAAGTTGCTTAGTATTAATATTTACTCCCCTTGATTCTTTGTTATTCTGGGGCCAGAAACCTATGGCTTCAGGCAAAGTAACACCTGTTTCTTAACAGAGGACCCTGGGTCTGTGGGGTAGGAGTAAGGTAAAGGATTTATTGCTAGTGCTCCCTTCTCTGGCCAGTTAACCAGGAGCCCTTGTCTGCCTAGGCTGGTTACCTCTTTGTGAACTAGAGAGGAAAGAAAGGAAAATACTTAAACTTTTGTACACAGGCAAATTTGCACATACACATATACATTGATGCATATACATTCTAGCCCAGCAATCTGTCTCAGTGCCACAAGTGTTCATGCATGCTTGCATGTATACACATATACCTACATATGTACATATGAACAGACAGACATATACATTTGGATGGAGGGAGGGATGGAGGGATAGAAGGATGGAGGGATGGATGGAGGGAGGGATAGAGGGAGGGGTGGAAGGATGGAGGGATGGAGGGATGGATGGATGGAGGGAGGGTTGGAAGGATAGGGGGATGGAGGATGGATTAGAAGGATGGAGGAATGGATGGGGATGGATAGGGGGAGGGATGGAGGGATGGATAAGGATAGAAGGAGGGATGGACAGGATATGAGTGACTTTATTCCTCTCTCATGGGGATGGAGGGATGGCTTACTCATGATCTCATCAGGCACGCCCGGAATGGATGGGAAAGGATGGAGGGATGGATGGAAGCCAGCGCCATCTAGTGGTGGCGCATGTTATTGCGGCCCTCTACAATGGAGGGATGGATGGAGGGAGGGATAGAAGGATGGAGGATAGAGGATGGATGGATGGATAGAGGGATAGAAGGATGGAGGAGGATGGAGCAAAGCTCCCCAGTGCAACCCCACCATCTTTATTTCTGTTCTCTGGCATTTTCATAGATAAATGTTGCACAGAATGGGAGTGACAGAAGGATGTAGATACTGAGTTGCAAGCAGCTCTGTCCCGTAAGAGCGGTATAAACTCAAAGCAGCTCTTCCCCAGGGGCCTGCATCGCCATATTGCACACCAGTGGCTTCACTGCCAACATGAACTAGAATGGTTTTCCTGGATCACAGATTTCTCCCAAGTCTATTTGTCCTCTTTGTGGTTAGGGTATGAAAGCTCATTGTATTTATTATACAGCCTTTACTAAATATTATGAGGAATTGGAACATTCTCTTCTTGATTATCTATCCCCAGGAAACCAACTAAAACCATCTCTTAAAACTTTCTTCCTAAGATCAAATCAGGAATTCAATAAAATCATTCTTCATCTGAACAGTATTGATTCATGAAGTCATCTTTAGGTTGATCTGCAGGAAATCTGCTCAATGGGGTAGGTTAAAGCCCAAGGATTATTACACTAATTCCATAATGAGAGGAAAGGCACAGCACTTGCCAAAAGCAATCCCGAGATGAAGTCTCTTTGAGGCCTTGCATCTCACAGCTCAGCCATCTTAGTTCAAGCAGAGAGTGAGGCCTCCTCCAGGAAGGCCACCTGCTAGCCTTAGTGTTTCCTAAATGGCTCCTGACAGGACTTTACAGTTTATTCCTTGCTTCCCATCCATTCCTCTTGCTTTCGTACATGAACTTTCCTCATTTTCAGGTAGGATACCTAGAAAGTGGACAGATTGCTTGGGATATGTCTATCTCTGAACAAATACCTCCAAGATCCAACTTGATAACCCTTATCTGGCATTCTAAGTAACTGAAAGTTTCTACCCTGAAGTAGAAGTTTCCTGTCTTCTCCAGCTCGGCCTCTTAGTATGGTCTTTGAGAGAGATCAGTTCTGAGAGGTTGTTTTATGCCCCCTCACAGAGAATTTTTTTCCAGTTAAGGTTTTTACAGGAAGGCAGGATGTGATGTGATGAAGAGATGCCCTATGTACAGGGAGGAAGGTAGCTGGAGAGAGATGCCCTACGTACAGGAGGGAAGGTGGCTGGAGAGAGATGCCCTATGTACAGGGAGGAAGGTGGTTGGAGAGAGATGCCCTATATACAGGAAGGAAGGCAGTTGGTGACAATGTTCTATGTCAACTACTCTTCTCACGATCATCTGGGCTCTTCCACAGATACAGATTAGACACTTGGATTCTAACTATGCTTGGCTCACCATGGAGGCATCTACTAAGGAGAGGTGAAAATCCCTATGGGAAGAACTGCCCCATATTAAAAGAGTGCTTCCCAATTTTGATAGGTAAATGCCCTCTTTATTCTGACATTCCTAAATGATCCCCCCAAAAGACACATATCCTTCTATATAAATCCTGGCATCTCGTGGTAGAATGTTTTCCCTTAGATTGACATTGGGACCCTCCCAATGGGGACCTCAGTGCAGATACAAATCTCATTTTCCTTGTCTGAATTCAAAGGAATCAAAATGGATTAAGTATCTTTCACTGAAAATTCTGACCAATCATGTCTCGAAAATTGAATATAAGAACCAACTGTCTATCCAGCAACAAAATATATTATGTTAATTTTGGACCATGACACCCTAAGCAGGCTGCAGCCTTCCTTACTTCAGCAGGAACAGGTCAGAGAGGCTGCTGGGCAAGAAAAGGTCTAACACTCTTGTGTCCATGGGGCAGAGTGGCTGGACAACTGTCCTCGGTGGACCATCACCTGTGTCCACCATGTGTCAGAACTAATGGCGCAAGTGACTTCCTTACGTGCTTCAGCCCAGTGCACTTTATTTAGCTTTAGTAGGACTGAGAAAGGAGAGACATACAATGGTCATGGCAACTGCAGGCCTCAGGCCCTGTGAACAGTGCCCATTAGGTTAAGAAGGGTAACCTTTTTGGAAAGATACAGAAGGCTCAGCAGAGCGTATGCTTTCCTCCTGCCCTAATGGTCAGAGCTGGTTTAAACAAGAGTTGAGAGATGAGGTGGGGTAACTACTGCGAAGCAAGGGATATTTCACCACAAACACAACAATGGACTTGGTAATAGAGGATTTGAAAGTAGTCATGACCTAATGACCAGGCATGCTTGCAGTGTACGGGTCCGGCCAGTACGAAGTGGAGTAGTCTTCTGATGGGGGGTGAGGATTATAGGAAACACGGAAGAGAAGACTGAGAGACAGAGGTTCGAGGTGGAGAGGGCTGTCCAGTCAGTGCTGCTGCAGCCTTGAGCTTCTCAGAGGCTTTAGAGTATGGTGGGAAGCAAACTCCCAAGCCAGCAGAGACAGTGGCTGACGTACATTCAATACCTGTACCCATCTGGAGGCCTCCCTATCCCTCACTCCTCCTTCCTCCAAGACTAATAGAACATTGAGCTCCTCGACGGGAACTTCAAGTGGAAACCCTGTCCTCCTATGGTCAGTAGAGCAGGCAATCTGCCAGTAGACCCTGACCTGACTGGACTAAGCCTGACAGGCAGGCTTTCACAGAAGCAGGCAGAATGCCTCCCACAAGGCAGAAAAGGCACAAAGCTGCTGCTGGTACAGCCTCCTGAAGCCAGAAAGAAGCTCGACCCGCACCAGGCATGATGGTGAGAATGAGTTGTCCTCTTCGTTTCTGACATTATATTCTCAACCACTAATCCCTGTCCCATCCCTTTACAAGTCTATGGCCTTCTGGATCTCACAACGGAGGAGGTACCACTTGGAAAAGATTGTTTTAGCTCCAAGATCCAACCCAGGCTGATACCAGGACACTAAGCAAATCATGGCTTCCTACTTCTCTGTCTACACAGCCAGGTGGAGAGGGATTTCAACTAATCCACCCACAACCTATAGACCCCCAGCAGGCCATGTGGTTACCTATCCTGTGGCATGCCTTAGAGGTATAGCCCAGTGGCCCCAGCCCCACCAGAGAAGAGAAGACTTACAGGTCCAGGTACTCAGAGAAGGTGAACCCTTCACTCACATTCTGTCCAGAGTAGAGCAAAGTCCCCGTCAAATGGTGTCTTAGCCAGTGTTTCTATTACCGCACAAAACATCATGACCAAGAAGCAAGGTGGGGAGGAAATGGTTTATTCAGCTTACACTTACACATGGCTGTTCATCACCAAAGGAAATCAAGACAGGAATTGACACAGGGCAGGAACCTGGAGGCAGAAGCTGATGCAGAGGCCATGGAGGAGTGGTGCATGCTGACTTCCTTCCCCTTACTTGCTCAGCTTGCTTTCTTATAGAACCTTACAATACCAGCCCAGGGATGGCACCAGCTGCGATGTGCCCTTCAACATTTTTATTACTAATTGAGAAAATGCCTTGCAGCTGGATCTCATGCAGGCATTTCCTCAAGGGAGGCTCCTCTCTCTGGGATAACTCCAGCTTGTGTCAAGTTGACACACAGAACCAGCCAGTACAACTGATCCCTTGTCAACTTGAGAAACACATCACCATTAAGCCTCAACCCTCACTTTCTTATTCAACCCCAAGACCTAAATAATTTTAAAAGACCCACAGGCTTTACAGATTAAAATGTCAATCCCTTTAAAATATCCAATATCTAATAAAATTCAAAGCCTCTTAACTGTGGCGTACTTTCTTCAAGAGGGAAAAATATGGGCTGGAGAGAGGGCCCAGTGGTTTAGAGTATTGACTGCTCTTCCAGAGGTGTCCTGAGTTCAATTCCCAGCAACCACATGGTGACTCACAATCATCTGTAATAGGATCTGATGCCCTCTTCCAGTGTGTCTGAAGACAGCTACAGTGTACTTACATATAATGAAGTAAGTAAGTAAGTAAGTAAGTAAATACATACATACATACATACATATATACATACGTACATACATACATAAATGAAAGAGGGAAAAATATCAGCGCACAGTCACAATGAAAAGAAACATCAAACTCTAACTGCCCAATGTCTGGGATCCACTCACGATCTTCTGGGCTCCTCCAAGGACTTGGGTCACTTCACCAGCCCTGCCCTTTGTAGCACACACCTTGTCTTGTAGGCTCCAGATGCCTGTAGTCCACTGTTGCTGCTGTTCTTGGTGGTCATCTCATGGCACTGGCATCTCCAAAACACTGCTGTCTTCTGCTGCAACTGCACTGCACTTTCACAAATAGCCTCTCACAGGCTCTTTTCAGGGTGCTAAGCCTCAACTTCTCTTCAATCCTGGGCCTTGAATTGCCACTGAGGCTGCACCTTCACCAACGGCCTCTCCTGCACTCTTACAGTGTCAAGCTTCAGCTGCTACCTTCATGTATGAAACCTAGTAACCCTGGGTGACTCTTACACATTACCAAGTCTGGTGGACATGAGGTACGACCATGTGTGTGGAACACAGCTTCTCTGTGCTCTCAGGAAACACTTCCCTGATTTCACCTCAGTGGCGCTCATCTCTTCTAAATCACTGCAAATTTCTTAGATCCAGCAAGCCAGCATCAGTCATCCCAGTACTGCAAAGGATCCCAGTAATGCAAAGGTTTTGCTTCAGTAGTTTTGATATCTTGTTCATTACAGCTGATTCTACAGACCCAGCTAACCAAAACCACAAAACCTTTTGCACTGTTCTCAACATTATCTTCCAAGTTCCTACACAACACCCCACAGAGCTCTTAACACCCAATGGTTCTTCTATCCCAAAGTTCCAGAGTCCTTCCACAGTCCTCCCAAAAACATGGTCAGCCTGTCACAGGAATACCCCACTCTCAGTACCAATTTGTCTTAGTCAGGGTTCCTATTCCTGTACAAAGCATCATGACCAAGAAGCAAGTTTGGGATGAAGGGGTCTATTCAGCTTACACTTCCACATTGCTGTCCATCACGAAAGGAAGTCAGAACTGGAACTCACACAGGGCAGGACCTTGGGGACAGGAGCTGATGCAGAGGCCATGAAGAAGTGCTATTTATTGACTCGCTTCCCCTGTTTATTCAGCCTGCTTTCTTTTAGATCCCAGAAAGTCCAGGGAAGGCCCCAGCCACAACGGGCCCTCCAACCCTTGATCACTAACTGAGAAAATGCCTTACACCTGGATCTCATGGAGGCATTTCCTCAAGGGAGGCTCCTTTCTCTCTGATATCTCCAGCTTCCATCAGGTTGACACACAGAACCGGACAGTAGAGATGGTCTTATGAGCGACTGCAGCACTCTCACGAAAGAACCACCCGGGGATTCCTGAACCAAATCTGTGCGTCACAGAGCTGTTCCCAGCTGACAGGCACAGAGGATCTGTGGACCCAGCATCACTTTTCCCTTGAACTTGGAATGTGCCATCAACACCTGCTCTCCCTGACTCGCTGTCTTGGGATTTAGAATATGTGGGGAGACAACTCTAGTTCTCCCAGCGAAAGGCTTCAAAAGACTAGGTCTTAAGCCTCAGACTTTTTTGCAAAGCCTTGGGATTAAACATCATTTAGGAAGCTATAGGGAATCTCTGGATCCATGGCTTACACCAAGACTTGGTAGATTGAGGAGCTGGGAGAATTCAAAGAATGCCAAGTCGACAAAGAACGGGGATCCTAGGAAAAGCGACACATAGCATTGTTCTTATGAACACACACCTTTCCTTGACAAACATAACAGGAGGCCAGTCTTGTACCGGTGAGCATATAGCTAGGGGTGGAAGCATACGACCCCTCTAGGTCCCATGTTATATCAGGTACACAATATGGGGTCTCTGTCTTCCACCTGCAGCAGTCAACCATTCACTCAGACGTCCCATGGTTACCTACAAGCTGAAGCCAAACTGTCAGTGCCCATCTGGATGAGCTGAGCTACACGTGACATGCCTGGGGAAGAACCTAGAATGTACCTTCCCCTCTCGGTGGTTCATGGCTAGGCATCCCGTCTGCATCCACTGCAGCATCACGCAGTCACCTCCTCTTGTTCCCCCATCAAGGCTGAGGGAGTGTGATGACCACAACTTCTCTGCTCTCTGGAAGAGGCTCCCTTGGGTTAGTGTCTGGCAGCATGTTAGCTGGGCTGCGGTTAAAAGAATAGGACATGGGTGCTGGTCTATGAGAAGTGCCTGGGTATTTGAGTTTTGTACATGCACTTCTGTTGCCCCAGAGGAAGGCCAATACAGCATGGGACATGGACCCTCTGTAATCTCACCAACATAGGACCAGATGTCCTTCTTCCCCCTTCCTCTCCTGGTATCTCTTGCTTTCCCTCTGGGATCTCTTTTATCTATTGCTTCTTTTTCTGTTACACAGTCATGGTAATTTTAAACTATTTGAGAAATCTCTAGTAATAAGGACCTATTCATATAATCAAAGCTTTAAATCTTTGAAGATTCTTTTCCAAGATCCGAGGTTTGACCACACATCAAAAGCAAAATTACCTAGCAACTCTCATCAATTAAAAAAATAGGCTCAGGAAACAGCCCAGGGCCTCATGATCCTGGTAAATGTTAGATGTCCAGTCAGGCTAAAGACAGGTCAGGAGAAAGGTGGAGATATTTTTTGGACTGCACAGTTTGGTTTAAAAGAAGACACCAACCAAGCAGTCATAACTGGGAACAAAAAGATCAGTTTTATTCAGTGGGCTGAAAAGACAGGTACAGGTTTTGTTTTCCCTGAGTGAGAAGACCAATCCAAGATTACTGAGGTCCCTGACGAGAGTAGCAAGTCTTTAGTCAGTGTGTGTCTGCGTAGGTAAGAGTTTTCTTACAAAAGAAAGCCACACTTCAATGCAGAAAGCTTGTCAGTATAGCTGGCTTATCCTAGTTACCAGGTCTCAAACTGCTGGAAACATCAATGGGCCACCTGACTCCAAACCAAGGACAATCTTTCAGACACGGTCTGGAGTTTGCATGCTCTCCAGGAAACCTCCTTAGGGGGCATGTGAGGCACTGCACAACATTGCCACTGGCTTTCCCCATCATGACATAGCAGGGACTACACTGACCTAAATCACAGTCACCGCCTGAGGAGGGTGTGTGTTGCCCTCGGGAAGAGCAAGTTTGGGTGAGCTGGCACTGCTACTTGGTGCCAATTCAGTAGTGCGGACAAAGAAAGGGACACCCTTCTCTGTCCTTGTGCCGCACCACCTACAGCGAGCTTGAGACTTGACTCTGGTGTGACCAGAGCAGGAACGCTGCCCCTGACACTCACTTGCTACAGCACTCTGGAGTTCAGGCCCCAGACCTTGCCTGGGAGCACAGTAGAGCTGGGCCTGGATGTATGGGTTGTGTACAAACCCCAAGGGTCCTCTTGTCTGCTAGGCGAGGGTGAGATCCCTCTTCATTCATTCATCACGTGATACCAGTGGCAGGCAGGAGAGCTGGCCCTGTGGTCATCTGTACAGAACTGGCCATGTCCCTCACTAGCTGCAAAACTTCAAAGACTGTGACCGACACCCTACCTGAGCAGCAGGTTAGAGCTGGCCCTGCTTGCATGGAGTACTGGTCAACATCTATCTACAAAGGCCACTGAAGCACTCTGCTGCCTGTTAAACAAGTAGATATCTGTCTCTGAACCGCTGAACTGGGAGAGGCTAATCTCATTTTCAAGAGAATGCAAAGGTCCCAGTGGCCCAAAGTAGAGACAGCCACTGTGGCTTATGCCGTGTTGTGCTTGTTCCATTTCTTGCTCTGACATTACTGTGATGGAAGATTGAGGGTCCCCCATAGGAGGCTGTGGGCTGTCTGTAGTTCTGTCCCTACAGAAGAGAGAGAGCTGTGGTTGGCGACCTGTGGGATTCCCTCACAGCTGTCTGTTTAGTTGTTGGGTGAGATCAGCTGCACCTAGTGTGGGAGCTGTGGGTCGTCCCTCAGCAGCGGTATGCACCAGAGCAAAGCAACCCTAGCCTTGTGGCCAGCAATTCTGCACAGAACCAACTCGGGAGTCCGTGTGCTCTTCCCATCGGCAAGGGTACATTTGGCACTGTCAATCTTGCCTGCCAAAGACAAACACAAGCTGTGCTGGCCATAAAAACTGTAGAGATAACCAAGAAGCACATCAGGAGAACACTGTCAGAAATGACACCTCAGACATTCACCATGCTGACTCCATCAGGCTCTTGAAGGTTCTAGTAACAACATCAAAGCAGGTCTATCTAGCTACAGAGTGAGCTCCAGGAGGAAACTTGTTTGACCTGATAATGGTGGATGGCCTGCTGCAGGAGGGAGAGGCAAAGGAAATTTTGGGCAGATAGCCACAAAGTACTGCCCCAAACTTGACATTGTTCGAGACGCTAAACTTCAAAACATTATACAAGATGCAGACAGAAAAACCAAGCTGATGCTTTGGCTGCTCCACCAAGCTCAGACCTAGCATCCTCCCGAAATGGCAGTGAGGAACCAAGGGCTTTGGTACCCCAGAGATTGTACTAGAGGGGCCACGTGGTGGGATAAAGGCAGATGTGTGGGGTCTGTGCTTGCTTTTCTATTTTATCACACTGGGTGCCACCAGTTCAGAGGAAGCCACATGAACGGTATCAAGAAAAAGATTGCCAGGGGACCTGTCATATTCTAAGTTGTATCTCTGAGCACGTTGAAAACCTAATTATCCAGGTCCTCACAGTGTCTTGAGAGATGAGGCCTTGCACTCAAGACACTGAGGGACACCCATGGGTCAGGAAAGGTGAAGTAAATATCCCAACTGTGGTCTCTCTATATTACAACAGTGTAGACATGCTCTGAGGAATGCTGTCTAATGCCAATGAGATGGTTGAACCCCTCCAAAAAAAAAAAAAAGGCACTGGCGGAATGATGGGTGCATATTTGATTTTAAAAGAACAGGTATGCATGGAGGTTGAGCATGGATCTACCACTTCAGCCAAGCCTGGTTTCCATGCACTATGCCCCTCCTTTCACCAGCACATGCCTGTATCTCTGGATATTAGCCCAAAAGCTCGAAGTACCCAGGATATAATCCACAGACCACATGAAGCTTAAGAAGGAGGACGACCAAAATGTGGATGCTTCAGTCCTTCTTAAAAGGGGTAAAATATTCATGGGAGATACGGAAACAAAGTTTGCAGCAGAGACTAGAGGAATGGATACTCAGAGCCTACCCACCCTGGGATCCAGCTCATATACATACAGCCACCAAACCCACACAGCATTGCTGATACCAAGAAGTGCATGCTGACAGGAGCCTGATAAAAGCTGTCACCTGAGAGGCTTTGCCAGAGCCTGACAAATACAGATGTGGATGCTCAAAGCCAACCACTGAACAGAGAACAGGGTTCCCATTGGAGGAGTTACAAAAAGGTTTCAAGGAGCTGAAGGGGTTTGCAACCCCATAAGAACGACAATACCAACCAAACAGACCTCCCAGGGACTAAACCACTACCCAAAGAGTACACATGGACAGAGCCATGGCTCCAGTTACATATGTAGCCAGGCAGGGCCATGTTAGGCACCACTGGGCAGTCCTGCCAAGGTTGGACCCCGCCCCCAGTGTAGGGGAATGTCAGGGCAGGGAGCCATGAAGGGGTGGGTGGTTGGGGAGGAGGAACACCCTCATAGAAGAAAGGGGAGGGGGATGGGATAGGGGGGTTATGGATGGGAAACTGGGAAAGGGGATAACATTTGAAATGAAAATAAAAATGTTAATGTGTGTTCATTCATGTTGAAATTTTTAAATAAATAAAAAAACAAGCATAAAGAGGCAGGAAGCAGACCCAATGAAAGTGTCAACAAGTATGGGCTGGGGCATCACACCTGACAGTGGTCACTACTCCATGCTAAACCATCAGCCTCTCCCAGGCTCTAGTAACAGCAAGTCGGGTCCATCTTGTTCCTGAGTGTGCCCCAGGAGGACACTTCTCTGACCTGACAGTGGAGGATGGCCTGCAGGAGGAGGGAGAGGCAATGAAAACATTCAGGCAGACAGTGTCAGCCATGAAGTACTGCCACAGCCTTGGCATTGTCCGTCGAGGCAGGAAACCCAGCTTTCCCTCGGACATGCAGGGGGTAATGTGGATTATGTAATAACCTTTGTCCTGGCATCGAGTGCAAACCCAGCACCTTACTGCAATGGCAGAGTGGGAACAGAGCTTGAATGGCCCAGAGGCATAATGGGGCAGCCATATGCTGGCGAGGAGGCAGAGGAGTGCATCTGGACTTCCTTGTCCATTTCCTCACCCCTAGGTATGGCTCCTTCAGAGGAAGCAGAAGACAGACCTAGATAAAGGGTTGCCAAGGGAACCTGGGACAGTCCAGCTCACTTTCCTGGGCAGCTTGAAAACATAATTCACCATGTCCTCAGAGTCCCCCAGGGATGAGGCCCTCCAGTGAGGACACTAAGAGATATCCATGGGGCATGGAAGTGAAGCTAATACCACACAGCGACCTATCCAGATTAAAACAATAGAACATGCTCTGAAGCATGGGGTTTTAGGCCAACGAGATCTTGGAATCACAGCTAAAAAATTTTAATGAACAGACGGATACCTATTTTAGTTTTAAAAAACGTTCGCAAGAGGCCCGAGCATAGATTTACCACTTCAGCCGAGCCTGAGATTCCGTGCCCTATGCAACCCGTAACGGCACATCACTCTATGCCTGGCCTTTCCCTAAAGAGGAGGGCCAGTGAGCCCAACTTTGACATCCTCCACTCTGGCCCTCAGGAGAGCATGGGCCTCTTGCCCTGGCACTATCAGCACACAAGATGGCAAGAAGGGCTTCCATGCCTGCCTTTGCTTCACACTGTCCCAAGAAGAAGAGCCAATTCCCTGCCTGTGCCCTCCATTCAGGAGCTGTGGCTACCCCATGTGTCTGCAGCAGCACATCGGAGAGAAAAGGCCCTTCCTGCCTGAGGAAGACCAAAAAGGAAATCTCATCTCCCCCTCAGAACACTGGGTGCTTCAAGTGATTGCACAAGAGAATCAGGGCTTGCCTGTCAAGACTCTATTGCTTCCCCAGGGCTCTGAAGACAAAAACCCACCATTTATCTTCCAAAAGTGGCTAGCTACTCCCATGTCTGCTGTCACCCAAACTGCACTAAACACAGTCAATCACTGATAATGAAATGTATGACAGACACACTCACAATCTGATAAGGGCATATTCTCAACAAGACATTTTCATCCCCAATGACTTTAAGTTTACCAAATTGACAGAAAATCATCCAATCCAGATGGGGAGAGGAAAACAATTTCCAGCCTGCCACTCTAGGAACAGGACATGGCTGGCCTGACCTCGTGCCCTGTCACATTTTCACTCAGTCCTCTATCAGGTGTCTCAGCCACTTACCGCCCCATCGATTCTGTTCTCCATTGGTTTCATTTCTGGGACTCATGACTGCTGTCCTCATCTGCAGAGGATGGTCATTGATTCCCTATGGAACCTGAGTTTGCACAGGACATAGAGGGTCCGGACTCTCCCTATCCCAGAGTCAGCATGAGATGAAGCCCAATGGCACATGTGACCCCTTTCCCTCACCGCCCTAAAGGACGTGCTGTTCCATTAGCTTCCTGACACACAACTTGCTGACGTCCAGTAGTCGATGGCCTTGGCTATTCTTGATGGCCACTGCATGTCTCAAGTGCAGGCTTTAGTCATTCAGGACAAGGCAATGGCCCATCAGTTCTCCCGTCTCTGCACTTGCTCCAGTGTCCTTCCCTCCTGAGCGCTTTGGCTCTTACCCTAGTTGTAATCTACACGGGGGTGTCTCATGCAGTAGGAAGTTCTCAGCAAAGGTGGGCTTGCCCTTGTCCATGGTACCATGGTTCCCTCACCTTGCATCTAAGGCCTTCCCCTCCTTCAGCTTCTCCTCTGCAGATGACGGCTCCGTCCTACAGGAGCTGGTGCATGTGGGGTCAGGAAGGACATAGCTCTCTGACGATGAGGGCAGGTGGTCATTATTGCAGAGGATCACATCTCAATACCAACGCTGAACTGGAAACACAGAGTAAAACCCTCCTCCCTGAGCAAGGTATGCAGGAATATGTGAGGCTGTTGTACACAGGAACAAATGCCCAGGTGGAATATAATGTGATGGTGTGGTGCCCGGCAGAGGGACAAAGATCAAGGCTCTAATGGGCCACCTCCGCATCTCCCTGCGGTCGGAAGAACCCCCAGGTGTTGAGCTGCTGGTTTGCTGTATCAGTGTGGAGCGTCCGCCAAGAATGGACATCAGCATCTGTAGACAAGAGAGAGACCGGATTCCTACACGTTTGTTCTGCATGCCTAACCAGTAAGACAACAGTCAAGCCATTAATGTAGTGTGTACGTGATGATACAGATTCTCCACAGGAACTCCATTCACAAGAGCAAGGCTTCTTTGGTATCTGCCCAAAAGAAGACCTGAGCAGATGCCTTCAATCCCTGTACCCCAAGACCAAATAACAATCATTCTCATAGGATCCATGAGCTGGCCCTTGTTTGTCCTCATCCCCTATTCATTCTATCTCCTATTATTTCCTTCCATTACAGAATTCCTGCTGACAAGAAAGCAAAGGAGCCCTCCCCATCCCTGCGACCTTTGCTCCTTGGGAAGCTTGAGCACTTAAGTCCCTGCAGATTTCTCTCTTTTTAAAAAGATTTATTTATTCTAATAAGTACACTGTAGTGGGCTTCAGACACACCAGAAGAGGGCATCAGATCTCATTACAGATGGTCGTTGAGCCACCATGTAGTGGTTGAGATTTGACCTCAGGACTTCTGGAAGAGCAGTCAGTGTTCTTAACCACTGAGCAGTCTCTCCAGCCCCCCTGCATATTTCTTAACCGGCCCTGAACTGCGCTAATCCAGTGTTCCAGTATTCTCCAAGAGAAGACCACAGACATTTGCAACTCTGATCCTGTCTAACTGAGCTTCCAGTGCTCTAAGGCAAAGAATAAACAGGGATGTCCAAGGCCTCTCCACGAAATTACTCGGTCCAGAATCAAGCTCTGGGGAGAAAATGGTAGCACACAGAACAAGGGGAGTATCACATGCTTGCCTCTCAATATGATTGGTATTTCACAGAAGGTCATTAGTGGAGGTGCTCAAGGTCACTGTAAAATCCTGTGTTGTAATCTGACACTTGGCACACACTGACAGAAGTCCCTCTGACCCTTGACAGAATGCCCTGAAGGAAATTTTTACATTATGACTGGAGATGAGACCCTCAGAGGGAGAGAGGCAATGTTCCACTGAGCATGAGTTGGGACCTACAGATTGATATCTTCTACTGTTGCCCTGGGTTGTTTTAGAGTCAGTGCGATTATCTGAAATAAACCCTTTTTAGTTGCATTTCTATCACAGTGAGGTGACACTTCCAGGTTATACTGCAAGGCCATGTGAAGCCAAGGTTCGTGTGCAAAGGGACTACCCATGTCATAGCCACAGCCTAGAGCAGAGGGACAGAAATGCATGCATGAGGCTTGCTTGCTTGTGCTCATCTAGAGCTCTCTGCTGTCATGCAGTCTGGGACACAAGCCTAGGGAATGACACTGCCGAAGCTGTTGTGCCTTCCATCGTCAATTAAGGTAATCAAAGAGGTCCTCTACAGACATGCTCACAGGGGAACTTCATCTAGAGGACTCCTCTGTGAAGACTCTCCCTCCAGGTCACCTCTCCTGCACTGCTTGAGAGTCTGATTAAAGACCATGAATTGCTCCTGTGGCCACCACAGCTCCCAACATTGAAAACTCTCAGACTCATGACTGGAGGCTTCAGCTTCTCACTTTGCCTGGGCTCAAGGCTGACACCTTGTAGTGTGTTCTCTCTGCCCTCTCAGTTTTTCCTCACATTATACCTGACACTGTTTTCACTCAGCCATCAGCTCATAACTGTGATGTCTCTACTGTGTCCTCAAGTGATGCCTTCCAGACATAGAGGAAGATTTCTCAGCAGACTTCTTTGCCTTCATTTGATCCTTTTTTTTCTGTTTCCTCTGCCAGGTCCTTTTCCAGGTATGGAACCCCTCCCTCCAAGAAAGGATAACGACTGGTCACCCTCTCATGCCATTTTCCTTCTGTTACCCTGTGCTTCTTTGAGTAGGCCCAATTCAGTGCTACTAGGTATGTATGAGGCTTACAGACATTACCCTAATTTTCACAGACGGTATGGCTCTGAGAGCCCATAACCTTGCAAAGCACTTTATATTATTGACATATTTAGTCACTTACTTCCTTACTGTCTCCTCTATCCTCTGTCTCTTCTGTTTCTGCTTGTCTCTCTGTTACTCCTGCTTTGTCTCTGTCTCTGCATCTCTTTCTCTTTCCTTTGCTCTTTCTCCCTGCCTCTCAGTCTCTGTCTGCCTGTCTCTGTCTCTGTCTATCTGTCTGTATCATTGTGTGTGTGGGGGGGGAAGAGGTAGCATGATTAATTTCTGGGTACCGTATAGAGGTCAAAGGATACTCTATTGAGGCATTACTCAAACTTGGGGAAATACCCTGAGATTGTACTCTATTGTCTATTCTTGGAAGTTTTTGCAGGTGAAGAATCTGAAGGGTCTTTGTCAGTGCCAGTACACACAGAAGTACCTGACTTGTCTGGGCAGTGGGAGCCTTGGCCTTGGCACAGACGTGTGCTGTTCTCCTTCCTTGGATGCCAGTCTGGATCATATCTCTCCTGCAGACTGCCTTGATTGTTGACTTGGGGATCCTCAACCTCTCAGCTTAGTTCTCTAAGGTTAAGTCTCATTGAATCTTAGCATCCTACTTCATTTGTCCCAGATCTTTCTGCCTACCTTTATTTTGCCAGAACTTTCTTTGGCTGTAACAGTAAGTCTGTAATATTTTAGGACATGGCTTCCCTCATCAGCAGATCCAGAGCCCTCACACCAGATGCTCTTATTTACCTGTGAGTGGGACCAAGCCAACAACCTTAATCCGGACTCAGAGGTGAGAATAAACTTAAAGCTCAGAGCATGACCTGCTCCAGTGTGGTTCCTGAGCCTGAGAGCTCCCAGCTCCACTGTCCAAGTTTCATTGTTTATTCACTGTTGGGACCTTTTCAGTCATGTTCTTGGCTGTGTCAACAACTGATTATGCAAAAGCAGGAGCCCAGAAAGCAAGGGATAACCCTTGCATGATCTTGACCCATGCTGGATCTTTTGCCTTTATCTCCACCTTCCACACTAAAAATACCACATCTCTCCAAGGCCATGCCTGTTCCAGTGCCCTACACTCAGGGAGGATGCTGGAGCGAAGCAGTGAACTCATCTACAGTGTCTATTAGAGTCTGATAGAACACTGATGCTCTGGGAAACACTTGGCTTCACTTGGCTTCATCTGCTCTAAATAACCAACAACCTGTTCAAGGAGCAATGTTCCTCTGCCATGAGAAAAATTTTGAGTCCACAAAAGAAAATGGGTCTGAGGTATCTCACCTTAACACTGCAATTCCATTTCCTAGGGATCACTGACAAATTCGCACAGTCCTACCTCACAGAAGATGAGCCAAGGTTTTGCAGTGACTCATGACCTGAGACACTCAGAGATTCACCATAGATCCAAAGGCCAAGAATCAGATCACCCTTCATGTTGTCTTTCCTTAGTCTCCCCTTAGAGACAACACAGAAAGTCACCATGGACCTCATCTGTTAGATGCTAGTAAGGCGAGAACATTAGATATGTTAGCTTTTGATGCTAAGACACTGAGGTTCCTAGCAGCTATGAGAGGAGAGGGCAAAAGGGGGGCTCAGTCCTGCAGCTGATGACCTGGGGTTGTGTTCTCAGGGTGCAGCACGGGGAAACTTCTACATCATGTAAAAGGAAACTCTCCCAAGCAGCCTCAGGTCTGCACCTAGAGCAGAGGCTTTGATGGCACCACATCCTAAAGCTAGGGAGGTTGGAAACATGGCTGCGTATGACTAGTCCCACCGCTCTTGCTGCAGCTGTTGTCAGGGATGTCCCCATACCTCTTCATCCAGTGCCTCCTGGTCTGACTTAGATACTCTTGCTGGAATCACAACCCAATGCATCTAAATTGTCCATATATGGAAGGACGGGCTATTTATTATGTTCTGGTAAATGTACTCCTGTCTGTCCATCACTGAGATAAATGATACACTGTGACCTTGTGAGAAAGGGGACAGCAGGCTGAGGCAGGTCTCTCCTGAAGACACAAAAAGTCATCAAGGCTCACAGGAAAGGGCCACATTTGAAGTCCTGCTTGATAGGCCCCAGACCCAGGAACTCTCCTTCCTCCTGGCTTTCTTTGTAAAACACTCTTCCCCTCAGACAGACCCATTTCAGTCATTCTCAGCCATCACCTTGGCACAGTCTGGATATCATCTCCCTCTGTGTGACATGGGAAGATGTCCACTGTCCTAACAGTGGTAAGCTCGCCTTACTGCACACTTAGACCCGTCCCAGCAGGCTTTTCTCCTGTGTAACATGGGCAGTTGTTGGCCTTGTCCAGTGTCCTAACAGCTCTACAGTGAGCCCATTTCACCACACAGCCAGGCCTGTCACAGCAGGCTTTGCTCTGAGCCATGCAGGACTCTTCCTCCTTGTGTGAGCTCTCCCTATAAAGTAGACCTAGGGAATGACATCTGAGGATGTCCCTCCACCTTGTAAGTCTTCCCAGCTCCCCCACCGTGTCTTTGGCATTTCGAGGTGAGCAAGGGCACCAATTCCACTCATTGCACACAGCAGCTAACTCACGCCCCATTCTTTCCTGACCTGGTCCAGATCTCCCCTCCAAACTACTCAGAGGACGTTATCCATCTCTCAATTGTCTGAGGTGCAGATGAAGAACGGCACTAGGAGGAAAGCAGAGGTGAAAGTTCCTCTCTTGCGCATCCTCAGAGAGTTTTAGCTGTTCAGTCTCACAAAGGGAGACCATGACTACCAGCTGCCCTTTTGAACACCATATCCGCTAGGGACTTGAAGCAATGACGTTGGGATTCCTCTCAAGTGGCAGTGGCCCATGCTCTCATAGCAGAATGCTGTGTCCTTTTATATCTCAGGGGACAGATGATCCGCCTCTCCCACAGATGTGAGCTGGGTTTAGGACTGCGCACACTGGGAGAGCGCACATTCGATCAGAAGGTAGCCTGTTTCTTCTGGCCCAACAGGGAGCCATGGATCACCTCTCTGATTCTTTCTGCTGCCTGGAGATCTCAGGCTCTTCTGAGTTTAACATGGCGTGACACTGGACTACAGGCCAGTGTGGTCTCTGGTGCAGAGAGGCCTCCTTTTCCTGCACATTCTGCCCATGCCAACCCTGCTCTCTGGCTTCTCAGGAGGCCATGTTGTTGTCTAAGCTTTCCCAGTGCCTCTGGAGAACTCCATCTGGCTCGTTCTTAGCACTTCCAGTGGAGGACGCCACCTGGAAAGACACGAGCTTTGATTATCGCATGCTTTTCCTGCCCTGTTTGGTATGTGTGAACTTCATGAAGACCAACTTAGAACTCTACACACAAGATGTATTTGGGAAATTGTCGATACTGTTGTCCTGAGTTATTATGAGTCAGAGCCCCTAGTCCACTCCCGACAGGTTATGTCA
Organism: Rattus rattus; assembly: GCF_011064425.1. NCBI lineage: Eukaryota > Metazoa > Chordata > Mammalia > Rodentia > Muridae > Rattus > Rattus rattus. The sequence goes on from NC_046157.1 coordinate 154,762,228, forward strand.
TCCCCACGATTTCTCCTTCTCTGGTGTTTGCTCAGTTCCATATGATCCATGTTTCCTTCTGGTCACTAGCAAAGACCTTGCTGCTTTTAGCTGTCAGCCTATCTCATTTTTTTCAGGTGGCTTTTGGGTAGATCATCTCCCTTTCTTGTCTGATGTGCTGTTACCATATTTAAAAAGCTTGTTTGCAAGAAGGCATCGAAAAATTCACTTGCAAAATTTATGGGCTGAATTGTCAAGGAAAATCGTGGCCATGAGACAGAGGTGCTTCAGGACACACACAGTAAGCTATGTGAACTCCTACCAACTTCCCAGTGATGTGTTCAGATGTGGGATGCTGAGGAGATGCTCAAACTCTGAAGATTTTTGTTTGGTTCTGAGGAGCCTAAATAGTCCCTTTCAAAAGCTGGGCTCCTGCCGGGCCATGCAGAGTTCAGAGAATTCCTTGTTCAGGTTTCAGGTTTACCCAGGTCTGAAAGACAAATCTAATATCTTTTGGCATCTCACAAACACGTGAACCCGGGTGCCACCACTAGAGGCCATGAATGACCCTTTGCTTGTAGCTAACCTGTCATTCTTTAGGCTTGACCTTCCCTTTCTGTCATGTGCCCTGCCTCTTAGCCTACACCATGCTCTTTTCTCTGCAGTACCAGCCATCCCCAACAATCTGGGACATTACAAAAGGTGGATGATGTTGCAATGAGGGCCTACACCCTTAATAGGAGCTCAGTTGTGGGCTTTTGCTGGGTTCAAGGTACCTGAGCAGAGTGGGGCAGGACAGGTACACACAGTCTGGAATCGGTCACGCTTTAGTCATATGCTGCCCTGCTGTGGAAGACAGCACAGGACAGGAACTTAACACTTAGCTGGCTTGCTCCTCACTACACTCACAGCTTTTCAACTTAGACCTCACCTACTCTGGTCAAAGGTGCAGTGCAGTGTGTTGAGTTCCTATCTAACGGCTGGTGGATGAATGAAGATGCTCAATGGATACTGTTTTGGACACCAATCTCTGCCACCATTTTGGGCGCTGCCTTTAGTATCACCAAGTCATGTGAACTCTCCAGAGAATATCCCCACTCCTCATCTTGAATAAACCCTTCAACCAGCTCTGAGAACCCATGTCCCAGATAGAAAGAACTTCCTTAAGTAGCTGTGACATCTCTGGGCCCTCAGAAGTCAACCGTGCTGGGGAATGGAGATCTGTCAGTCACTGGAGCAATGAGTCTCTGCTGGCCCATGATTAGCAGCATCCACTAAACTTTTATCAAGATGAATTGCGATTTTTTAATTGGACATCTTCGTATTTATATTTCAAATGTTTTCCCCTTTCCCAGTTTCCCATTAATAAACCCTCATCCCATCAACCTCCCCTGGCTTCTATGAGGGTGTTTCCCTACCCAGCTCTCCTCGCCTCCCTGCAATGATATCCCCCTATAGTGGGGCATTGAGCCTTGGCAGGACAAAGGGCTTCTCTTCCCATTGGTGCCCAATGAGACCATCCTCTGCTACATATGCAGCTGGAGCCATGGCTCTGTCCAGGTGTACTCTTTTGAGCCATGGTTCTGTCCCTGGGAGCTCTGGTTGGTTGGTATTGTTGTTCTTCTGGGATTGCAAACCCCTTCAGCTCCTCCAATCCTTTCTCTGACTCTACCATTGGGGATCCTGTTCACAGTTCAATCGTTAGAATGCACCTCTGTAATTGTCATGCTCTGGCAGAGCCGCTCAGGAGACAGCTATATCAGGCCTGTCAGCATGCACTTCTTGACATCAGCAATATTGTCTGGGTTTGATAGCTTTATGTATATGGTTGGATGCCCAGGTGGGTCAGTCTCTATGGCCTTTCCTTCAATCTCTACTCCAAACTTTGTCACTGTATTTCCTCCTATGAATACTTTTGTTCCCCCTTCTAAGGACAGAAGCATCTTCATTTTGGTTATCCTCCTTCTTGAGCTTCATGTGGTCTGTGGATTATATCTTGGGTAATCTGTGCTTTTGGGCTAATATCCACTTATCAGTGAGTGCATATCATGTGTGGTTTTTTGGTGTGTGTGTGTGTGTGTGTGTGTGTGTGTGATTGGGACACTTCACTCAGGATGATATTTAGTTCCATCCATTTGCCTATTACTTTCATGAAGTCATTTTTTTGATAGCTGAGAAGTACTCCATTGTGTAAATGTACATTTTCTGTGTCCATTCCCCTGTCGAGGGACATCTGTGTTCTTTCCAGCTTCTGGCTATTATGAATAAGGCTGCTATGAACATAGTGGAGCCTGTGTCCTTGTTATATGTTGGTGCATCTTCTGGGTATATGCCCAGGAGTGGGATAGCTGGGTCCTCAGGAAGTACTATGTCCAATTTTCTAAGGAACCTCCAGACTGATTACCAGAATGGTTGTACCAGTTTGCAATCCCACCAACTATTGAGGAGTGTTCCTCTTTCTTCACATCCTCGCCAGCATTTGCTGTCATCTGAGATTTTTTTTTTTTTGGTTCTTTTTTTCGGAGCTGGGGACCGAACCCAGGGCCTTGCGCTTCCTAGGAAAGTGCTCTACCACTGAGCTAAATCCCCAACCCCGTCATCTGAGTCTTTTTTCTTAGCCATTCTGGATGGTTTGAGGTAGAATCTCAGAATTGTGATGATCTTAACCCTTGATTATTAATAAGTAGGTTTTCCAAAGGGTTGCTGGCCAACCCATTTGCACAAAAGATGAAAGACTTCTGAAGTCCTTTGGGGCTTTGGAACCCTGCTTGTGTGTTTAGCAAGGTTCAGGTGTGGGAGGACATCTGTGGACGGTGGCATATCTGCAGTGTCCCACCATTTCTTCATGATGCTCACTCAAGACTGGGAAATGGAGAGGACACGGTCACACTAAAATGGAGTCTCTGGTGTATGAATGTGGGGGCTGTGCACAGTAGAGTGGGTGCTCATCAGAAGTAACATTTGGACATTTTTTTTCAGCTATGGAGGAAGAACCATTGGCCATCATCCTCACCCCTGGATGTGTTTATATGTTCATCCCAGCCCTTGAGCTGTCAAGTCTCCAGGGGAAAACTTCGTAGGGGAAGCTGCAGGATCTATGTGTGGGTCTCTTTGCTTGCCTTCAGTACATGGATAACACAGATGATGCTTCCTCTAACTGGGCATATGATCAATAAAGGTGTAGTTGTGTCTCTCTGTCCTCTCTCCTCAGAGTTCTGCTGGGATCCTCACATTCTCTGTGCTCACTAACCCCATTCTTGAAGCTCTTCCATACCTGATCCCCATCATGGTCTGACCACAGTGATTAGACTTTTGTGGTGTCCATGAGGACACCCCTGACTGGATGTTTACATTCTTAGCCACACTGTAGGGAGGAGAACAAAGGCCTGGAGACGCCATGCTGTTCACCAGTTCAGGCAGTGCAGGAGCAGAGCCTGCAACCAACATCAGAACTTGTGTGAGGACCCTGTCACCTTCCCCAGGGTATCTAGGATGCCTCTGGACGGCAGGATGGCACAAGTTAACTCTTTCCCAAAAAAACCCTGACTGTCCTAGTGCAGAGAGCACTCAAGTCCCCCCTCTCGGCCCCCTTCAGCTCTTGCATGCCTCCTTGGCTAACACTTCAGTGAGCTTCTGATTCTGCTGACCGGAGAGCTGTAGACCAGGCTGACCTGAAACACAGAGATCCACCTGCCTCCAACTCCTGAGTGCTGGAATGAAAGCGGGCACCACCACAGCCCAGCAGTTCTCCTGTTCTTAAGTGTCCACAGTTTGTGCTGGCAGAGTGCTCAGGACAAAGGGACACTAGGTTGTGGTTTAGAGTCCTAGCGACTGAACTGTGGGAGCACCAGTTTTCAAAGGCTAACAGAAGCAAAGGTCTGTGCCTGCCATCCTGCCCAAGGATCCACTGGGAAGACTGGCTGGGCAGTCCTAGCCACGCCCACCTGCTCCCCTCAGTAAGTCCACAGGGGACTGTAGTCCTAGCCACGCCCAGTCCTAGCCACGCCCACCTGCTCCCCTCAGTAAGTCCACAGGGGACTGTAGTCCTAGCCACGCCCACCTGCACCTCACTCAGTAAGTACACAGGGGACTGTAGTCCTAGCCACGCCCACCTTCCCACCTCACTCAGTAAGTCCACAGGGGACTGTAGTCCTAGCCACGCCCACCTTCCCACCTCATACAGTAAGTACACAGTGGAGTATAGTCATAGCCACGCCCACCTTCCCACCTCACTCAGTATGTACACAGTGGACTGTAGTCCTAGCCACACCCACCTGCTCCCCTCACACATTAAGTAACCTGTGGACTGTAGTCCTAGCCACGCCCACCTTCCCACCTCACTCAGTATGTACACAGGGGACTGTAATCCTAGCCACGCCCACCTGCTCATCACACTCAGTCACCCTGGAGAAAGTCTGGCAGAACAGAGGTGGGTAGGGATGGAGAGGTTGTGTTTACTCCAAGGGATGCCAAGACCAACCTCTCTTACCAACCCTAGGTCACAGAACCCCAGAGTGGTGTACAGGCCCTGGCACAACCACTTGGCTGCTGCTGTCCTAATTTAGATCCGTTGATGTTCGCTTACTCAAGGACAACGATTTACATATTATTTCTTCTATGTCTACTTGATTAGGTGACAGGGGCAGAACACGACAGGCAAGTGAACAAAAACTGACCTCCTCCCCTACCTCTCCTTTCAGAGCCTTAAGGAAACCCAAAGGTGCCTGAACCACAAGAGAGCTTTACCTTGAAGAGGTTGATGTTGTCCACCTGGCTCTGAAAGAGAAAGTCGTTGATGCTCTGCAGCTCAGACCCTGTGGGCAGACAAAAGATGCTCCTTTGTACCTTGGTGAGGCCTCAGCTCAGGCCTGGAGTAAAGCCCTGCGAGGCTCAGACCACCTCCCACCCTTGACAGCCACCTCCTCACCTGTCTGAGGCAGGCTCTGTGTACTAGGGTTTTGCTTAACGTTACCTACGAGAGGAAAGGCCAATGGGTCAGGGTGGCAGCTCTCTGCCCACTTCTGAGCTATAACTCCGTCCTAGCGTCATAGCTACAGGGAACATTCATTTTCAAGTGACATCCGTGTGGGGCATTTGTACAAACAACACACTAAGAACCAGGCGGGTACAGGAGCTGTGGGTGTGACTCACACACTTCAAGTGGAACCCAAGGCCAGGCAAGAGACAGGAGCAGAGTAGTCTCCCCACTGTCCCTGAGCAGGACAAGGGAACACCAGGGTCTGAAGAAGACGTTGAGCTGTGGCACAGGCACAGAAGGAAGTGGAAAGTACTAACACAGGACGACATCTTGCTACAAAAGCCTCCACCGACTTTCTAGAAATATAGCTGTACAGAAGCCTCTCAAACCGCTGACATACAGTGTAAGAGTCCCCGCCCAGAAGAGACAAAGAAACCTGCAGGCTAGAGACAACAGCCTGCATCCTGTCTCCTGAGCGACAGGCAGACCCCAGCTTCAGCCTTAGTTTTCCCTCTGTGAACGAAGTTTGAATCTCCTGGGCTTCCCTTCTGCCAGTGTGTCATGGCCAGGACACCATGTGGTTGTAACTACGCCATGAAACATCAGGTCTGTTTCACACTGCATGATGATCATAACCGCACCCTTGGGTTTCTTAAAGTGAAAAGGCTGAGGTCAAACATCTCAGCTAAGACAGACAGACACAAGGACACCATAAGGAATGACCAAGACAGCTCTTAAAGGCATAAAACACCCAAGAGTCCTCACTGGCATTCAAGGACCAAGACCAACACAATAGGCAGATTAGGGGTGATGGTGGGAGGGGGAGGGGAAGAGGTGCACCTACCTCCCAAAACAGCCACAAACTTGTCCAGCAAGTACAGGATCTGCTTGATGTACATCAGGTTCTTGGCCTTTAAACGCTTCCTGAGGAAGGAGCATCAGAGCAGGGTTGTGGCATCCTCCAGGAACTCCCTGCACCAGATGCACGGGCCTTTCTCTCCGCCTAGGGGCCGACACACTGGGCTGCGGGGTACAAACCCTCCAGCAGATAAAGGCTGCCTAGGACCAGGGTTCTCAGCACCTGCTGCTCTCCCCCAGAAAGCCTAGGATGAGGAGGGCACACACCAGGACAGACCAATTCAACCCATTCTTCCAAGACGCTGGCACTACCAGTCACCTCCACTAGTGCTCCAGGAGCTAATGTGGAAGCCACAGAGGTGAGCATGGGGGACCTTTGGCCTTGGGAAGTCTCTTACCTGTATCTTTCCATGTACTGGAGCAACTGGGAATGGGCCTGGCAGAGCTAAGGAGAAAACAGAACAGCACGAAGGAATTCCAGGATGTGGTTAAGAGAACCTCTGTAGCGATCTAGAAAATGCCAGCCCAGGACACATGGGGGCCATCAGGGTGATGGGCATCTGGGTAGCAACAGACAAAGGCAAACATGCACAGGTAGGCCGTGGGGCTGACAAGAGCTGAGAGAGTAAGGGAAGAGTCCAAAGCCAAAGGTCCTCAAGCTCAGATGAGAACTGAGCTGGGAGATGGCTTACACTGCAGGACTGAGTTCAAGGTGGGTGACATCACATAGGTTTGTCAGAAGCCAGTGGTCACATCCTGGTTCACCTCAGTTTGTGCAGTTTGGGTATAAGACACACAGCTTTGCCCTCCAAGAATCCCCAAGTTCCCAAAATAAAGCAGGGAACCCCTACCCCAAGAGAAAAGCATGAGGCACACAGACCCCCTTTCGCTGCTTGCCACATACACAGGAAGGTAATCAGGAGCCTGCAGAGGCCTGAGCAATGTGGTACCACAAGGATAAAAGGCACTGCTGTGAGCCTGCTGGCCTGGATGCCCCCATCCTTCCAACAGACAACTCGTGAGCAGCACTGGGTGGAGGAGCTGAGGACAAAGCAGCCGCCCTTTGCAAGCTGGCATCCAAGAACCTCACTCTTACCGAGGAACAGGAAAGGACAGGGTTCCAGTTCAGTTCACCCTTCCCAAGCCCCACATCCAGAACACCCCCTGATCCAGGCATTTAAAGGGATGACCAATGTCACTCTGCCCCAAACAGGAGGGGCTGACCCACCTGGGAACCATTGACCTCTGTGCTGTGGATATTGGTGATGGTGTCGATCAGGTTGTGAGCCTCGTCAATAATGACCACCTGCCCTTGCAGCCTGATCCCCGCAGCCTGCCGGGTGGCTGCGTGCAGCAGCATTGGGTAGGGCAGCACCACCAGCTGCAGGGAAAGGTGATGGTTGGAGAGCGAAGCAACCTGGCTTCCCAGAGCGGAAGGCTTATCCTGCAGTAAACTACCCAGGCCACTGCACTGTTGAATTTCTTACTCAGACCCTGCAGGAGGCATTCAAGCCCCAATGCCATAGATCCGGACTCCGCCAGTTCCAACAGCCCTCCGTTCAGAAGGTTTCTGAGAGGTCAACTATGAGGAACTCAAATTGGAGCTGATCACTGGGAAAGGGGAGGGCTGGAGTCCCTGGAGGTGAGCTGCGGCCTTAGACTCCAAAGTTCTTCACCGCACTGAGAATCAATCACCAAGCAGCAGAAGGCAACCCTAGCCTCTGGCGCTGGGGCTGCTACCTCAGCCCTGTGACTCTGGCACACTCTCATGTAAATGACCCTTGGTTTTTCATCAGCTAACAGAATCTGAGAAACCATGTCAATGAGGGGTGAGTATAAATTCAGATTTGTAGGTATAGACTGCCATGAAGATTTTTCCAACAAGCAAGTGAGGGAGAGCACTCAGTTGGTAAAGTGTTTTCCTTGAAATCAAGGGCTAAATCTGGGACACAATCCCATTGGGGAAAGGCCAGGAGTGGTGGCATCACTGGAGATGGCAGCAGCAGGGAAGCACAGACAGGTTCATTGATGCACGCACACACACAAAGATACGGACAACGGGAAACCAGGTGCCAATGTGGGTACCGTCCTTTACGACAGTGAGGGAAGAGAATATCTGTCTGGGCCCCAGTGCTCCCATGTAGAAACAGAGCTATTTCAGTGGGCTGTTTATAAAGGGAAATGAGGTGAGAACAGCTTCCACATGTCGAGAACACACCATGCTCAGGTCTTCTATACGGACAGCACCACCTCACTCGGACAGACATCTGGAGACAAGGCCGAGTCCCTCAGTCTGTCTGTGCACACCCACATACAGCAGGGACATCCATGTGTGAGCACCGCCCTGAGCAGGAGGATTACCAGGACCTGCTCTCGTGAAATCCACTAAGTCTCCTGGATGACACAGAGCTCCCTAGGAGGGAGCAGGAGAGCACAAAGTGACGCACAGTGACAGCAGTGCTGTCAGAGAGAAGCAGATTTCCTCTCTGTACAAAGCTAAGGCGGTCGAACCCGGACAGGACTGCCAGCAGCCGTCAGAGGGTACACCAGCAGCCCGCCTGAAAAAGCATTTGGTTATTTTCCAGTTCTGGGCTCAGCTCCTACCCAACACCCTTCAGTGTGGTTCTTTAGGATGAACAACACTCTTCTCAGATTCCTACGTGCTGAACTCTCCATGATGCTAACTGGCCTCTCGCCCAGGCCATGTGGGATCCCTGGCCTCCTCAATCTCTCTGCTCTGGAGAAGATGGCCTTGTGCCATAGCGGTGAGATGTGAAGCACTTGTCATGCTAACCCAGGTAGGGACATCGTCCTCTACACAAGAGAGATGAGGAAAGCCTTGTGTCAGCACATGGACTACTTCCCATTCCCCAGCTCGCTCACCTGGGCTGCAGGGATGGCAAAGCGGCTTCCATAATAGGGGCAGGCCTGGGCCTCCTTCCCGAGGGCCACGGGCTGCTCCATGTCCTTCACCTCCAGCAGAATCTCATCCCGGAGAAGCTCCATCTGCTCATGGTTGTAGAAGGGGCAGGAGGCCTGCATCTTCTGTCTCCTTCTCTTTGCCTTGTCTTCCCCAATTCTGATCTTTTCTGTGGTGGTGCAGATGGAGGGGAACAAGGACAGGAAGGGGCTCAGCTACGTCTGGGGTCAGGAGTAGGAACGATGATATGGAACCACACACGTTCACGGGGTAGGAAATTCCTGCTTACTGTGGACTCATGGGGATACTATGGGAATTGTCCTCTATGCTCTCCAAAAAGAGATGGCACAAACATGTCTATGCCAGGTCCCTGACCCTGATCCAGGAAGCACCAACACTTGTGCCCAAGGAGGGGCCTGAGGCAGAAGCCAGGGTCCGCTTAGCCATTCCTTCTGGTTAACACAGTCCTCACGCCATGGCCCTGTTGTAGACCCCACCACACTTCTGCCACTCACACGCTGTCCGGAACGTCTCACAACACAGGTCCTGTACCTACCGTGTTTGCGTCTTTGCATGTCCACGCAGCGGTCATTCATGAGGTGCACAGAACCCAGGCTTTTCACATCTTCATTCACACAAAGGCTCTACAAGGCAGGAGAAGAGGGAAAGCAGTGGCTTTCGTTCACATTGGGAAACCTCTGTTACCAAGCTTACCCTCAGTCAACTCTAAAGATTGCCTCATCTTGACCCTTGCTTACAGAATGGACCATTAACATAGAATCGGACCACTAAACTGCTCTTCTGCCCTCCTGAAGTTTTCGTTTGTGCCTAAGCTGCACCACACAAAGCTCTCCACCAACTCCAAGAACCTGTTCTCTGCGTGCATGAGAACCCACTGTGTTTCGTATCAGTCGGGGGTGATTAGGTTTTATGTGTGTGGGCATTCTGTCTGCTTGTCTAACTGTGCACCATGTGCGTGCCTGGGACATGCACGGAGAGCCAGAAGGAAGCGTACGACGCCCCGGAGCTGGGTGACAGACGGCCGTGAGCTGCCATGGAGATGCTAGACATTGAACCTGGGTCCTCGGGAAGAGCACAGCAGCCAGTGTTCTTTGCCACTGGGCCATGGCTCCCGCCCAAGCTTATACTGTTTGAAGGAAGCTTCCTCACAGTCCGTTTCTGTACCAGTATTTTAGGGTTTTGTTCCTTAGTTGGCTTTGGGGTTTTAGTGTGCATTGTAGTCGTTTGTTCTGAGAGAGCGTCTCACTGTGTAGAGCAGTCGAGCCTCAAATTCAAAAAACTTCCTCTTCCTCCGTATCCCATGTGCAGGGATTAAAGGTGTGCAGCACCACACCAACCTATATGAAAGGGTTTCATGTGCTCACATTCTCTTTCTTTCCCAACCAAAGGGTGAGTTTGCAGTGGGTTTTTTTTCTTTTCTTTTGTTTTTTTTTGTTTTTGTTTTTGTTTTTGTTTTTGTTTTTAAGAATACCTCTGCCCTTTATTGAAAAAAAATTACTGTTCTTTGTTGTGATCTCTGGGCCTAGATGAGAGAAATGGAAGCCACACTACTACACATTCTCTCTCTCTCTCTCTCTCTCTCTCTCTCTCTCTCTCTCTCTCTCTCTCCCTATCTGATTGTTTTTGAGATTGAAACTGCATTTTTCTCCTACCCTTTATTCCCTCCAAACGCTCCTTGCTATCTTTCCAATTCACAGCCTCTCTTTCATTGATATATGTATCCATCCGTGTTTATGTGCATACACATTATCTGCCTAACTCCAGCCTGCTCAGTGTATAGAACGTTACTTGTAGTAGGTTGGCAGGACTGACCATCTGGTCTTGGATAGGCAATGGTGGACTGGTTCCTGAGGAAGAGGATTTCTCCCACTCAAGGCATTTCTGAGCTCAGCTGAACATCTTGGATACTGAACACTGACAGATGTCTTTAAAGATAAAGAACAGAAATGGCGCTGGCTGAAGGACAAAGGACGGACTCACTGCCAAGTCTGCGTCTCCTGCAACTTGTTAAGAATAATTGGCCAACCAAGGAGCGCTGCCCCCAGGCCCACCTTGCCCTCAGCAACCTCTGTCTATGCCTAGGCCAAGAGAAAAGACACAGGAGGAGGCATCTGTCTGGACAAGAACACCTCCTTCTGCTTACCTGCCGAGACCCGAGGGAGACTAGCCGCGTCTCCTTGCCAAAAGGGCTCTTCTGTACCTCACGCACAAACTGGGCCAGCTGTGAGTGTGTCCCACTCCTGAGGAAGGCAATGTCTACACAGGTGAACTGTCAGGGTGAGAAAGGCCGCCTCAAACTGTCTGAGTGGCGCTCGCACATCCCTCATCCCTCACACTCACCGTGCCAGTTGGACTCTCAAATATCCCAATCTTGCCAGCCTCCAAAACCTTGTAGAGTTCTGCCATGAAGTCTTTCTGGATAGGATAAGGGGGGAAGGGAAACGGAAAATGGATGCCACCCATCTCCTGGCTTTCCTCAGCCATTGCCCTAGAGGGAGGTAGGGAGGGAGGGAGGGAGGGGAGGGAAGGAGGGGAGGGAGAGAGAGAGAGAGAGAGTGAGAGAGAGGGAGAGAGAGAGAGGGAGAGAGAGAGAGACACTACTTTTCTCATGAGCCACGAAGTGGACTAAATCTGCTGAACCAAAGCACTTTTCCCACTAGTCACACAGTTTCCCTTTGGGTTGTACATTTTTCTGGCAAGCAGTCACCATGCTCTGTCCATTGCACACACGTGATTATACCAGAACCACACAACCCATAAAGTGATGCTGGTCAGATACTGGTTTTGTAGGCTCCAGCCCAGAAAGACCTTAGGATGAACCTCCTGTTCTGCTACTGGATGCCCTTCCAATAATTCCTCCTCAAAAGCAGAGGCCTGCCTTGCCAAGGACAGTGCTCTTTGGATCAAGCTGCCTTGGACGTGGGAGTCCTCCAGCAATGTTCCCGAAGGCCTCTGTAATGGGCATCGCCTGCCCAAGCTGCCTCACCTGATCCTACGATGAAGGCCTATAAACCTATGGGAAATGGCACAGAATGACCAACAAGACCTGTTCAGAAGGCACTGATTCACATCCATACCTCCTCCATCAGACAGCTCACATCTGCTTAATTTCACTTAACCTATCACTGATATCAGAGCATGACATGCTTCTGGACGCTAACGGTACAGATATTAAAGGACTGCTGACTGGGGGCCTTGCTCACTGCTGGAGCCCTTACCTAACAGCAGCATGGAGCTTAATCTACAATTGAAAGGGGCTGGGTGTTAAGGAGTAACATAGTTACTTAAAGAAGAAAAGGCAAGCATTTGACCCCCGCTCTTAGAGCAGGCTATGGTCAAACTCACCTGGGTACAACAGAGAAGTAGCAGGACTGAAAAGGAGAGGTCCTAGAGTTATGCACACTAAGGTGAAGAATGTCACTGTCTGGGAAACCAGGGACCTGGGCTGAGAGCAGAAGGGGAAACATGAGCACTGCAAGCTAGCCTGGATTTCAGGACAGGTTCCTGAATACAGGAACCATGCATTTAGTATTTACTCCTACTTTTATGACACTTCCACCGCAAATGTGGAAGACTTCCACACATCAGATCGAACTTTCTGAACCTTAAAAAAAATGCCGGGGCAGAGGGCAGTGCAACGGAGAAAGTAACAGTATGGGCCCTGTGAGAGACTGCCAAATTGGATCTCAAGTTAATTATAGTCAACCTGTAGGTCTTCACCTGACGTCCACTATACACAATAATGCCCGAAAATCGCTTAATACAGCCTCCTTAAATTTTAGAACTCAACCTGCTACCACCACTGGGCTGCCCTCGCGTTCGTTCTTTGCCACGCTGCCTCTGCCCACAAGTCTGACCTTAAGGTGCGCTTCGCTCACCCAGTTCCCTGGCAGCCTCAGTTTTCGCCTCTGTTCGAGTCTGCCCTTCTCACCTCTCTGCCTTCGGTGTCAGCTCTTCACTCACGTATTCGCTCTCATCCGCAGGGCGGACTCCCTGAGACCAGCAAGTAAGCCAGGCAACAGCGGTAAGATTTGAAGCTTCAATGAAGGAGCATGCGCAAACGGAAAAACCGGCCACTTGGACACGCCCCCGCGCCACTGCGCTTGAGCGCTCCAGCTCATCTCGGGACTTGAGGTTCAAATTGCTTTGATTAGGGCTATGTGCTTGAGCCTTGATCTAACTTTCCGTATTAGGATTTTACTATTACCATTTATCGGGTTTTTTGTTTTCACAGAAATATCGCGCTTTTTAAAAAACTTATTTATTTAATGTATGAGTGCTCTGCTGAATATACGTCCGCCTGCCTGAAGAGGGCATCAGATCTCCCTAAAGATGGTTGTGAGCCACAATGTGGTTGCTGGGAATTGAACTCAAGACTTCTGGAAGAGCATCCAGTGCTCTTAAATCCTCTCACCAGCTCCCAAGTTATCATTTTCTAAATACACTTTTCTCAAAGAATGTTAAAAGTAAAAAGAGGAACTATTAAATATCAAATGTACACAAACCCTTAAGAGCTAAGAGGGTTGATATTCTTCGTGCATATATTTGTTTCCTCCTTGCTGTAGATATTGGATCTGTTTCACAATAACGACAAAGGTGTAGGTATTACACAGAGTCCTTTACAAACTTCTCCTGCTGTGTAACGCAGAATAAAATATTTAACAGACTCTGGGGAACAGGCAGTCCATTGAGACTTGGTTTTCTGTCACTAGTAACAAAAGCACGCACAGCACAGGAGGCAGAACAATTAGTCATTATAAACGTCCCTGTTTATTGCACTAGGAACATTGGACATGACCTATTTTCAGAGGCTGTGCCAGAAAATTCTAACCACAACTTCAAGCTTGGTGCCCTTCGCCCGCTTTTGCCCAGAGGTGTAAGAATGATTAATTCTCTGCCCCTTCGTGTCCATTTTCTGGGGAGACGGGCAGTTGCAGGATTTAGTCCTCAGTGAGATCTGCAAGCCATTGATTACCCTGATGGTTCTGTTGTCATCTCTCCGGATTCATGAAAGGCTCAAGACAGCTTGCAGTAGAAGAGGAGGACAGGGGATGTGCTGGCTCCCACCTCCTTAACCCCATGTCCAGGCTCTGTGGACTTGGTTACTGTTTCCCTTAAGTTTGATTGTATCAAGTTCCAACCCCAGAATATCCAGGATTTTTTTTTCCTTTCTTCCCACAACAGAGTTTCTCTGTGTGAGCTTAGCAATCCTGGAACTCCCTCAGTAGACCAGGCTGGACTCAAACTCAACGAGATCCTCCTACCTCTGCTTCCCAAGTGCTGGGATTAAAGGTGTGCACCGCCTGGTGAAAGTCCAGGATTTTAAACAGTCCCAAGCCTTTAGGTCCTCCTTTAAAAAGCATTGTCTTGTCCCAGCAGATATTCTAAAAACGAACCATCCTCTCCCTGGTGGTTAGTGGGTAGGTTAAGTGCTTTCCACGAGGCAGCCATGTGTTTATTCCAGTCAGGTAGGACTCCTCTTCCTGTTCTCTCACTCTTGCCACCTCTCTGGACTTTCATACTATCAAGAACACAACCCAGGCAGGTCAGGTGCTGATGACCCATGAAAACCTGGCAGCTTGGACCAGCAATGGGCTTGCCCAGTTTGGATTAGCAGGTCCCCTCCAGTGCTACAGCATGGCTGGAAGTCATCTGAAGGGCCCTGCTCTTCTCTGTGGTCTGCTGGAAGATAACCAAAGGGAAGAACTACTGATGACTTGACCAGCTAAGCAAGTGCTCCTTCCTGCTGGGGCTGAGGGCCCCATGGAACAGAGTAGTGGGCAGCCAAGATGTTCTCAGGATGCAGTTCTCTCACCTGGCCTGGCCCTCAGCGGGAAAACACCCCTTTCAGGTGGCAGGTGCAGAAGTGTAGGGAAGAAGCCAGAGAGGCTGTAAGAGTGGTGGGTAACGGCTTATGGCACTCTGAGGGCCTGAGCACCTTACACCCCTGGATCCTGTGTCCCACAAGTATGTGCTAACAGCTGACATGAGAGAAAGATGGTTTGCTACATCAGACCCTTTCAAATACCTCTAGCATTTCAGAGAACAGGGGAGGGCTGGAGAGGAACCCAGTGGGACCAACCTCACAAGAATGGGACAGTCTAGTGACACTTGTACCTCTTCTCTTTGACTATCAGGGTGTCGAGCTCATGTACCTGCAGGGACTGAATCTCCCCCTTGAGATCTCATACCAGGAGGAAGACTGAGGCTCCCATGGTGGGCAGAGGGGAGCCTGTCTCCATACAGCTCTGACGTGTCATGATGGGCAGGACCACATTCTGACCTCTCACTGTTCACTTAAACCTGAACCTGAACTTAGGACTCCCAAAGACGGACTTAGCAACCATGGAGGGCCTAACTCAGTCTCCCTGTTCTCTTCCCAGTGGAGTCACATTGGGTACATCTCCCTTTTCTCCTTTTCATTAGGGTTTGTTTAACTGACCTGTTTCAGGGCTGAGCCCAGTCTGTTAACAACTCTGGTAACAAGCTGTGTCACCCCTAGGCTGGAAGGCAAGGTCCTGCACTGACCGTACATTGTCCCCTGCCTCACAAGAGAATTTGGGCAGAGGCTCCATCTACTTGATCTTCTCTATGACTTCATTCCTGGCCCAGGCCCGTGAACCCTGGCCTTGCTGCAAATTCAGGACACCAGCCATCCTCTGTGAAGTCCAGTCACTCCCCTAGCCCCACCCCTGCCATAAGGACAGTACTAGTGAGGAATCTGAGCACCAAGTTATCAGCCAGAGGTAAGCCTGCAGCTGGGAGTTGATAGTGAGGTCAAGCACTTGGGATGTTACCTGCCATGTTTGCCATGTGAGGGCAGAGGAAGGGAACTTACCTGATGGCTACCTCTGTGCTGAGGTAATTGTAACTTGGAGCCTGGTAGGGTGATCAGGTATCAGAGAGGCTGCAGGCATGTGTCTATCCTCCTATCCTCACACACCTGCCAAACTTGTTTCCACACCAGTGGAGGGAAAGCATCCTTGCCCTTGCCTTCTCTGGGTGTACAGGTTCAGTCTGCCTTTCCCTCCCAGCAAAGCCTTGGTAACCATCCCTGCATGTGCAGTTTCAGGCACAAAGCAGGTCTTCTGACAGCCTGTGGCACCCCAGAGTGGTGCCCGGATGGCCCATATACCAAAGAGATACCAGGAGCAAATCTGGATCATCCTGAGGAAACGGCAAGCCCTGCCTGTCTCCCCCAGCAGTTCAGTCTGAGATCTGTCTGTCCCACAAGATGTCCTGCTGGACTTCAATGCCAGACACCAGCCTTGGTAGAGGGCAGGCCCTAGAGCATGACAGGAGGCATCTGTGGAGTTGGGAGCCTCTGCCGTCTGCAGGCAAGGCTACCCTGCCTCTGCCCAAGGCTACCCTGCCTCTGCCCAAGGCTACCCTGCCTCTGCCCAAGGCTACCCTGCCTCTGCCCAAGGCTACCCTGCCTCGGCCCTTTCTAGCGGACCCGAGTTGTCCTTGAGCTTTGACCCTTTCATCTACACCAAAGAAATCCACATTTCCAGGGCAGTGCCACAGGGACCTCATACCAGTGTCACTTCCTAATCGCAGCCCTACCTTCCTGTGTCCTCACCCTTCACAGGACTCCCTCCCCGCTGGCCTCTAAGCCCTCCCTGTGGCCTACAGTAGCTCCTGTCCACAGCACCTCAGCAAACACCCAGGCATTTCCCAGTGGACAGATATCCCTCCCTCCCCCTGCAATAGCTGACCTCATCCCCATGTGCCTTGATCCCAGGGAGAGAGAGCTCAGTTCGCCCAGACATCCTGTACCATGCCTGAGCACACTTGGGAAGGAGGACAGTTCACCTTCTCCGAAGCCACAGCCCGCATGGCTGCTCTTCATTTATTAAAAGGCCACTCTTGGCTGGGGTTCAGGCCTACAGTTACTTTCTTTAGTCCACCATGTTGCTGTTTTCTCTCAGGATCCTTCAAAGGAAGAAGCACTTCGGGGAAGGATCCAGTGAAGCAGTCGCATGAAACAGGGAAGGCAGCAGACGGCTCACAGAGCCCGGCTCCATGAAGAGAATTTAGGCACAGGCCTGGGACTCCTGCACAAACCCCTGCAGTTCCTTGGGTAACAGAGCCTGACAGGCTCCGACTGGCCCAGGAGCCCCTGCAGGCTGTTCCTGCTGGTGGGGGAGAAGGGCCAAAGCACTCTTAGGACTCCCAGTCATCCTCGTCCTCCTCTCCTGCTGGCTGCTGTGGGGGCGGCAGAGGTGGAATGGAGTCTGACATTCAACTGAAGGCTCCACCAGGCCCCTCACTGGTGCCAGTGTCAGGTCCTTTTCCAGAGATACCTGGGAGGGAGAGGCGATGAGAGAGAGACAGTGGGGCACTACTTCACCAGCCCCAGGGGGTAGACAATGGGGAAGGTGCCTACCTTTGCGCCTCATGACAAGTTTGTTGAAGAGATCTGACATCAAGTCTCCGCCTTGGCTGGTAGCTCTCACTGTAGTGGGAAAGTGGCAGGGGAGGGCAGTGTAAGATCAGGGACATCACACACTAGGGGCTCGCTGGCCTCTGGCAGCACAGACACACCTGCCTCCCAGCCATGTGCTGGTTGTAAGCTCTTGGAGCTTTGGTATATCCATGGGCCCAGTCTCGGCTCGATGGGTCAGTCCTCAGCCTCACTGCATGGAGGAGGACACAAGCTCAGAGGCCAGGCTGTTGGCATTCGCCCACAAAGCAATCAGAAGATCCGGGATGCAAACCCAGGACTCTGAGTGCTGGGGTGCTAAGACAGTGCACACAGGTTAACTAGGAAGCTACCAGCAAGGACTATTGGCAGCCATAAAGCCTTGTCCTCGGGATGGGGAGAGCCTCCAGGTCCCCTGTCTCAGAGGACCTCACGTTCTCACACACTTCTTTGCGATGCAAATCAAAGGTTCTACTTCCTCATGGTTTTACCTGGGAGAACTCAAGACAGGAAAGCTTCCCCGCAGGTCCTGTAGCACCACCCAGAGGGACAAGGGTACCTATCAGGACAGCCACGAGGGACTTATGGCGAGTCGACAGGGAGCCTGGCTACTGTGACAGCCTTCGTCCCTCACCTTGCTCCTGCTCCTTCTGTTTCTTCTTCTCAAGCTTGCGTTCCTTGACGCTGCGCAGCTTGGCCTTGCCGATGCCCCCGGCTTGGCGGATGGACTCAAGCAGAGTGGCCCGGCCGCTGGAGGGGTCAACCACCTCCTTAGGGGCTCCCTGAACAGAGGCTGTGAGGAGAAGGGCGAAGGGAGGCTCAGCATCACAGGACAGGGAAGGCTGTCCAGCCTCAGGCTGGGCGCTGCCTCAGGAGCCTGACAAACCGAAACGGACCTGGATTTCTGCAGACAATGAGCTGAGGGGACGTGGGCCCAGGCGTCTCTCCTCCCTCTCCAACCCTGTTTTAGTGACACTGTGGGGTGACAGACCTGAGAGTCTGATGCTCTGAGTGTTCTAACTTAGCACCAAAAGACAACCAAGGGTTTTCTGCTCCTTGAAATGGCTGGGGAGAGCCTGAGAGAGGTGATGTGAAAGCTGGAATTTGGTGGTTTCAAGTGTGTTATAGTCCCCCTGCCCGCTGACTACACTAGAAATGGCAGAGAGCTTCTCCAAGGCTTTCTCTGCCCTGAAAGTCAGACTCTCACAACTCGGAATAGCACAGAGACCACTGTACCAACCGAGTGAGACAAGACACCCACCCAGAGAACTCTCTGTAGATCCCAGATCTAGGAATATGTGACCTACTGAGAGCTCTTCAGGGACCAGGCAAGAGAAAGCCAGAGGTTCTGTTAAGGAGAGCTGACCACGGGGTTGGGGATTTAGCTCAGTGGTAGAGCGCTTGCCTAGCAAGCGCAAGGCCCTGGGTTCAGTCCCCAGCTCCAAAAAAAAAAAGAAAAGAAAAAAAAGAGAGCTGACCACATGTACCCCCACTGCACTACCCTACCTGAGTGGGCCACGCCGCTGCCAGTGTCCTCTCCCCTGGCAACCTTGCCAGTCACAGTTACCACGTCAGGGGACATCGGTGGTTGGGGGGCACTGACCACCGCTGTGGGAGTTGGGGGAGGTAGCGGTGGAGGAGGAGGAGGTGGTGGTGGTGCCAACAGTGCTCCATCCTCCCGTTCTGTGAGGGAAGTGAGAGCATAGAAGGGTTTGAGGAAGGACTCAGGAAGGACCTTCTGGGTCAGTTCCATCCTCTGGCTCACCTGGCTGGAAAGGTGCCGCCACCTCCATGTGGAAGGCAGGCAGCTCTGGAATAGCACCAGGAGCTGACGGGCAATACCGGGGCCCAAATCAAGACTGTACATCAGGGTCGTCCCATGACGCCAGGCAAGTCGGGTAGGTAGGATGGCACATCGATCTCAGGAACCTGGCCCAGGCCTGGCACATAGAAGTAGTTTTCTGGAGCCTATGGGAACACGTGAGACAGGAAATGTGATGGTTCTGCCGTAGCTCAGGGCCCACACTGAGACCATGTGGCAGGCCACACGAGTGGACCCACGCAGCTGGGTAGACAGAGGCTTAGTGGAGCCCTCATGGAACAGTACAAGAGCCTGCCTGCCCAGGCGCCCCACACCTACCGGCTGCTCCAGCTGCTCTCTCTTGCTGATGGACAGAGGGGCATCGAACAACTTCTCCTCCTCTGTGCCCAGCATGGTGTGCGTTTTCGTTACTGCGCCAGCCAGAGGGTCCAGGAAAACATACTTCTTATACCTGTGGAGGGGGCTAGGGTCAGGAGGCTACCTCTGTCCTGGGGCCAGGGAAGCCCCTATACCACCCCTCCTACGCATTGGGGAAGCACTTTGTGCATTGGAGATCCACTCTTAGGAACCCAATCAAGTCCTGAGAACTGTGCCAGGCTCAGGTCTCCGAAGCCACCCAAGCAAGGCCTCCCTCCCTCCCTCCTTACCTCCCTCCTTCCCTCCCTCCTTCCCTCCCTCTTCCTGCTCAATGGTTTCCCAGCCATTATGAACAATACTAAAGTGCCTTAAATTCACTGTTGGGGTGTCTTAGGGTTTTATTGCTGTGAATAGACACCATGATCGATGCAAATTTTATAAAGGACAACATTTAATTGGGGCTGGCTTACAGGTTCAGAGGTTCAGTCCATTATCATCAAGGCGGAAGCATGGCAGCATCCAGACAGGCATGGTGCAGGAGGAGCTGAGTTCTACATCTTCACCTGAAGGAACAGCCTCAGCATCCTAGGAGGAGTTAGGTGGTCTCCAAACCCACGCCACAGTGACACACATCCTCCAACAAGGCCACACCTTCCAATAGTGCCACTCCCTGGGCCAAGCATATCACACTGGGCAAACAGCACTCTGGAGAAAGCTTGCCTGACCCACTGTTAATACAGAGCCGTCCTTACTGAGCATCCTCACCTTGTCCTCCCCACCTTCATCCTCAGAGTCCTCACTCAGTATAATCAGCATCTGAGGCAGCATGGGTCTAGAGGATGGTTTTAAGCTGCAGATCAATGGCTCTTATCAATAAACCTGTGTCTCCCACACAAAAGAGTTGTCTGTGCACTAGGCGGCATCCCTTGAAAACACATGTACAAATATCTGTGTAGTCCAGATGTGGTGCCAACAGCAGACTTCTGGGGACAGCGTACCATGACATGGATGACATGGGACCCTCAGAAGCAGGACACTCATCCCTCCATGGGGTCGGCCATCAGGAATAAGGAACTGCCCTCAGCAGGCCTGGATGGTGACATCTCAGAAGACTGCTGGCAGCTCTTTTGTAAAAGGTTGTTCCCATTTGTCAAACTTTAGCCTTGGTCAATGGGTATATAGATTTCATCTGTTTGTAATTGCTTTTCAGTCAGCCTTGGTGTGCATAATTATTCTATTATATCTGATTTTCCTATTTCTCCCTCTGCCTTCATGAATTCTGTGTAACTAGATGTTCATTGATAAAATGATTCTGAAACAATCAAAAACTGAGGCATGGGGGGACAGCACAGCACAGTCTGAATGGCCCAGGTTCGTGCTGTGAAAGAGGTTCTGGAAAATTAACCCAACAACCCTGGGTGCACTCTCATTTTTGGAACAACGCGATAACTGCACAACAGTAGTTTCCGGTTAATGTCAGACTTGCAAAGAAAGTTTGAAGAAATGTCTAGAAATAAATTAAGAAAATGGAACAGAGAGTCATACAAGGTCCATTACCAGAAAGAAGAAATTTACTGGAACTATGAAAATCATTAATATGAGAGACACAATCATGAGACCAGGGAAAAATGGAAGAAGGGAACACAAACACAGGATACTTTAATTCTTGAGGGAAAAAGCTATTGAACTTATTAAACTGTTTTACATAATGCTTGAGAGTGGTTCCTGGTCTCCATTGGCTATGAATGATAAGCAAGTAAAAAGGAGACTTCTGAAAGAAGATGTAGAACGCATACATGTATACACTAGTAAAACCAAGTTAATGCACTGGGACTCTTATGAGAATCATTGTTTGCAGCATGCAGAAGCAGAAGCTAGCAGAAGTGCTGAGTTAGGGATTAACCTGTCTCTTTCTAACCACTGCCTGCCACCTTTGCTGTGCCATTTATCATTAGAGCTTCTCAGGAAACCCCTTGTAGCTGGCCTGGAGCTCTGAGCTCTGAAGTAGAAATGACAAGTTTGTAATTCTTATTTTGGCCATGGGCTTGGGAAAAGGGGAGGCTTGAAACTTTGGGGAACAATCATACTTCTTGATTTTTAGTTCTTTGTGAGATGTGGTCTTTCTTTTGAGTCTGGCACATCTGGTAATGATTACAGAATGTCCACCTCCTTCGAGTAACAAAGAAAGTGCAGAGTTATTTCACCAAGAATCATCCGAGTGCATCCGTCTTATTGAGCTGTAATACACTTGGGAATGGTTTTCCCTGAGGAAGTCTTCCTTGCTGGATCTTGGCCCCACCCAGCAGTCTGGGTTTGAGGCTTCCCTGCAGCTGCTTGGCTTGACACTGAGGATGCCATTGGCTGTAATTGCACTCCACATCCTGCCACTCCCTTGGTGGCTCTGGCTCTGATCCTTTGGATAAATTATAGTGTATGAAATACTCACTGGGCAAGCACAGATGGGTCAGTCTCCAAACTCCTGATGCCATGTCTGCTTTGATTTACTTTTCTTTGTGGTGGAGTCCACGTGTACACACTTGAGTAGTTCTTAGGTGAATCTTAAGTGTCTCTCAGTGTGTGAACACTAGGGTAGAGTTTTAGGGTGACTTTGATGTCCTTTCTCAACCCTCTGCTGCTCTTCAACACCACAGAGAAAATGACTGACCAGGAAATAGCCAGCAAGAAGAGCTGAGGGACAGGCCTGGCTTAGATGACCCTAGAGTATTAACCTTGAGAAGAATACTGGTCTGACAGGTTATTTGACTTCTAAGAGCAGGAAATCTGATGTTAAAATATTTCCCTGAGAGAGTATTCAAATCAACAAAATCAGAACTGAAAAGGGAGACATAACAACAGAAACAGGAAATTCAAAAACTCATTAGATCCTACTAAAAAGCCTGTACTCAACAAGACTGGAAAATCTGGATGATGTGGACAGTTTTCTAGGCAGATACCAGGTACCAAAGTTAGATCAGGATTGGACAAACCATCTAAACAGTCCCACAACTCCTAAAGAAATAGAAGCACTCATTAGAAGTATCCCAACCAAAAAAGCCCAGGACTGGATGGGTTTAGTGCAGAATTATGTCAGACCTTCGTGGAAGACCTAATACCAATACACTCCAAACTGTTCCACAAAATAGAAACTGAAAGAACACTACCCAATTCCTTCTATGACGTCACAGTTCACCTATACCTAAACCACACAGAGACCCAAAAACGAAAGAGAGCTTCAGACCAATTTCCCTTTTGAATGTTGATGCAAAATTACTCAATGAAGTTCTTCTGACTCCAAGAACATATCAAAGCAATCATCCATCATGATCAAGTAGGCTTCATCCCAGGGATGCAGAGATTATACAATACATGGAAATCTATAAACATAATCTACTATATAAACAAACTCACAGAAAAAACCCACGTGATTATCTCACTAGGTGCTGAGAAAGCATTTGACAAAATTCAACACCCCTTCATGTTAAAAGTCTTGAAAACACCAGGAATCCGAGGTCCCTACCTAAACATAGTAAAAACAATATACAGCAAACCAGTTGCCAACATGGGACTACATGGAGAGATACTTGAAGCAATGCCACTAAAATCAGGAACTAGACAAGGCTGCCCACTCTCTCCACACCTATTCAGTGTAGAACTTGAAGTCCTTGCCAGAGCAATCAGACAACAAAGAGGTCAGAGGGATACAAATTGGAAAGGACGAAGTTAAAATATCACTATTTGCAGATGATATGATAATATACTTAAGTGACCCCAAAAATTCCAACAGAGAACTCCCAAACCTGATAAACAACTTCAGCAAAGTGGCTGGATATAAAGTTAACTCAAACAAATCAGTAGCCTTCCTCTACTCAAGGGATAAACAGGCTGAGAATGAAATTAGGAAATAACACCATTCACAATACTCACAAATAACGTAAAATGCCTCAGTGTGACTCTAACCAAGCAAGTGAAAGATCTGTATGACAAGAACTTCAAGTCTCTGAAGAAAGAAATCAAAGAATATCTCAGAAGATGGAAAGATCTCCCAGGATCATGGATTGGCAGGATTAATATAGGAAAAATAGCCATCTTTCCAAAAGCAATCTACAGATTCAATGCAATTCCCATCAAAATTCCAACTCAATTCTTGATAGAGTTAGAAAGAGCCATTTGCAAATTCAATTGGAATCATAAAAAAACCAAAATAGCAAGAGTTTCTGGGGGAATCACCATCTCTGACCTCCAGCTCTATACAGAACAATAGTGATAAAACTGTATGGTATTGGTACAGAGACAGGCAGGTAAATCAATGGAATAGAATTGAAGACCCAGAAATGAACCCACACACCTGTGGTCACTTTATCTTTGCCAAAGGAGCTAATACCATCCAGTGGAAAAAACATAGCATTTTCAACAAACGGTGCTGGTTCAACTGCAGGTCAGCATGTAGAGGAATGCAAATTGATCCATTCTTTTCGACCTGAATAAATCTCAAGTCCAAGTGGATCAAGGACCCCACACATAAAACCAGATACACTGAAAGTAATGGAAGAAAAAGTCAGGAAGAGCCTCGAAACATGGACACTGGGGGAAATTTCCTGAACAGAACACCAATGGCTTATACTCTAAGATCAAGAATAGACAAATGGGACTTCATAAAATTGCAAAGCTCCTGTAAGGCAAAAGACACTGTCATTAGGACAAAACAGAAACCAAGAGATTGGGAAAAGATCTTTACCAATCCTACATCTGATAGAGGGCTAATATCCAACATATACAAAGAACTCAAGAAGTTAGACTCCAGAGAAACAAATAACCCTATTAAAAATGGGGTAGAGTTCTAAACAAAGAATTCACAACTGAGAAATATTGAATGGCTGAGAAGCATATAAAGAAATGTTCAACATCCTTAGTCATCAGGGAAATGCAAATCAAAACAACCCTGACATTCCAATTCATACTATAGCTAAGAGAAAAAACTGAGGTGACAACAGATACTGGCCAGGATATAGAGAAAGAGGAACACTCCTCCATTGTTGGTGGGATTGCAAGCTGATACAACCACTCTGGAAATCAGTCTGGAGGTTGCTCAGAAAATTGGACCTATTACAACCTGAGGACATGACTATACCACTTTTGGGCATATACCCAAAAGACGCTCCCACATATAACAAGGACACATGCTCCACTGTGCTCATAGCACCCTTATTTATAATAGCCAGAAGCTGGAAAGAACCAAAATGCCCTTCAGCACAGGAATGGATACAGAAAATTCGGTACATCTACACAATGGAGTGCTACTCAGTTATCAAAACAATGACTTCATGAAATTCATAGGCAAGTGGATGGAACTAGAAAATACCATCCTGAGTGAGGTAACCCAAACACAGAGAAACACACATGATATGCACTCACTGATAAGTGGATATTAGCCACAAAGCTCAGATTATCCAAGATACAATCCACAGACCACATGAAGCTCAAGAAGAATGATGACCAAAGTGCAGATGCTTCAGTCCTTCTTAGAAGGGTGAACAAAAATATTCCCAGGAGGAAATATGAAGACAAAGTTTGGAGCAGAGACTGAAGTAAAGGCCACCCCGAGACTGCCTCACCTGGGGATCCACCCATATACATAGTCACCAAACCCAGACACTGTTGCAGATGCCAAGAAGTGCATGCTGACAGGAGCCTGATATAGCTGTCTCCTGAGAGGCTCTGCCAGAACCTGACAAATACAGAGGTGAGGACGATTACAGCCAACCATTGAACTGAGAACAGGGTCCCCAATGGAAGAGTTAGGGAAGGATTGAAGGAGCTGAAGTGGTTTGCAACCCCATAAGGACAACAATACCAACCAACCAGAGTTCCGAGGGACTAAACCACCATCCAAAGAGTATGGGGTTACCCATAGCTCCAGCTGCATATGTAGCAGAGGATAAGCTTGTCGGGCATCAATGGTAGGAGAAGCCCTTAGTCCTGGGGAGGCTGGACTCCCAGTGTAGGGGTATGTCAGGCTGGGGAAGCAGGAAGGGGAGGGTGGTAGGGGAACACACTCAAAGATACAGAGGAAGGGGGGTGATGGGGGTTTATGGACGGGAACCTGGGTGATGGGATATAACTATCCTGTTTTTGTTCTATCCTAGAGCAAGATGTCAGGTACAGTGACTTCATAGGGTGATCATGAATTCCTGTGTCCCAGGTGGCATTGCTGACCTGAAGCCTCCATACAGAGGCAGATGTGCTCTTCCAGATGGAGGAGCTGATACCTGGGCTACACTGAGTCATGAATCTCACCCTCACACAATCCCTCCCACTTTCCTTTTGCTTTCCTCCTAAAAGCAGAGGATGTAGTGATTTCAGTATCCACTGGAACCACTCACTACACCACCTTAGGGCCACTGCATTGCTCTGCTGCCCTGCACTGCTATTCTGTAAATGGTGGCTCACGTTGAGATTGCCAGAGAGCATGGCAATCACAACACTGAGGGTCACAGATGCATGACATGGCTCTGTGAGCCTTGCACAGGTCATTTTCTTTAACGTCCCCTCCCAATGTCTAAAGTTGGAATCTCTGAATGATTCTCTGTAGGTTTAGTGTTGCTGAGGCATGGGCCTGTAAACAAATCATGGATAAAACCCATGTCAGGCACCTTGTCCCGGGACTCATTCCAGAGTGGTATCTGTACAGATTTGAGCTGTGGGATTCTGAATTGCATAGAGGTGAATCTTGGAAATATCAGGCTCAGAGCCTTGTTCTCAGTCAAACAAGGGTGAAAAGCATCAATAACCACAAAGGACAGAACGGGAGTTTTAATGTCGCCTGTGGGTCCACCTATTTCCAGCCCCTTGAAATCTTTCTTTAAAAAAATCTTTCTTAGCCCATGTGTCAAGTGGGATAAGATCAGGACATGACACTCCCAATCAGGACTCTCTCATAGATGAGGTACCTGAGGAGGACTGTGGATACCTGGGCACAAGACTCCTAAACCTGGTATCACAGAAACACAAGTGTCACATTCCTAGTCCTGGTTGCAACAGCATCACCACCAAGCTTCTTCTGTGGAGTGGGGCCTTCTTCCTCTTCTAGGATTCAAGGTAACCTCTGACCTGAGGCTGTCAGCCTCTCTGTATCTTGGAATCTCTGATGAGACTTTGGTCCTTGAACTTTCCTCCTGTGCATGGATGCTTTCCATGTACTTCCTAAGGATGTGGTCCATCCTTATAGAGCCCAAGCTATTGGCTGCAATCCATTGCTAAGCTGGGGACATCAGCAAGGCCACAATGTTTGTGACAAGAGGCTGAATATGGAGAACAAAATGAAGGAACTTGTGTAAGTTGAGAGAAGAATGGTTTCTTGCAGTAGATATGGTCCCAGCTGTCTCCCACCAGTCTGCACCTCCCAGACATCCTAGCGCCCCACCAATGCATAAGAAACCCTCCTTACTATACTTGTCCCTCCAACCTGAGAGTCTGAGCTTTTCCATGGTGCTCTCCTGTCAGCAGAATCAGAAGCTCACTGAAGTGCTAGCCAAGGAGACATACAAGAACTGAAGGAGGCTGAGAGGGGAGACTTGGGAGCTCTCTGCACTAGGACAGTCAGGCTTTTTTGCAAAGAGTTAACCTGTGCCATACTGCCTGTCCAGTGGCATCGTAGCTGTCCTGGGGAAGGTGACTGCCTGAACTGGTGAACAGCATGACGTCTCCAGGCCTTTGTTCTCCTCCCTACAATGGCTAAGAATGGAAACATCCAGTCAGGGGTGTCCACATGGACACCTCAAAAGTCTGATCACTGTGGTCAGACCATGACTGGGGATCAGGTATGGAAGAGCTTCAAGAATGGGGTTAGTGAGCACAGAGAATGTGAGTTTCCCAGCAGAACTCTGAGGACAGAGAGACACAACTACACCTTCATCGATCGCAAGATCCAGTTAGAGGAAGCATCATCTGTGTTATCCATGTACTTAAGGCAAGCAAAGAGACCCACACATAGATCCTGCAGCTTCCCCTACGAAGTTTTCCCCTGGAGACTTGACAGCTCAAGGGCTGGGATGAACATATAAACACATCCAGGGGTGAGGATGATGGCCAATGGTTCTTCCTCCATAGCTGAAAAAAATGTCCAAATGTTACTTCTGATGAGCACCCACTCTACTGTGCACAGCCCCCACATTCATACACAAGAGACTCTATTTTAGTGTAATAGTGTCCTCTCCATTTCCCAGTCTTGAGGGAGCATCATGAAGAAATGGTGGGACACTGCAGATATGCCACTGTCCAGAGATGTCCTCCCACACCTGAACCTTGCTAAACACACAAGCCATGTCCAAAAGCCCCCAAAGAATTCAGTAGACTTCTTACCTCCTTTGGGCAAATGGGGTGTCCACACACCATTTTGAACACTTACTTAATAGTCTAAGGGTTGAGATCATCTTAACACATTTTGATAAAAGTTCCCACGAATCAACTCATCTTGACCAGCAGAGACGCATTGCTCCCATGACTGACAGAGCTCTACCTTCCACCAGGATGGGTTTATGAGAGTCCAGAGATGTCATTGCCACAAGGATGTTCCATTTTCTGGGAAATGAATTCTCAGTGCTGGTTAGAAGGTTTTTTCACGATGATAAATGTTGACATGAACTCTGCAGGGATCACAAAACATCGTGATATCAAAGGCTGGCTCAACATGGAGGTGCAGAATGTTCTACAAAACAGTATCCATTGAGTTATTGGTTCATCCACCAACTGGTAGATAGGAACTCATAACACACTGGACTGCAACTTTGACCAGAGCGGGTGAGGTCTACGTTGAAAAGCTGTGAGAGTATAATGAGGAGCAAGTCAGCTAAGTGTCAAGTTCCTCTCCTGTGCTGTCTTCCACAGTAGAGCAGAGAATGGCTAAAGCGTGACCACTGATTCCAGACTGTGTGTACCTGTCCTGCCCCACTCTGCTCAGGTACCTTGAACCCAGGAAAACCCCACAACTCACTGAATTTTTAATTAGGGGGTAAGCCACCAGACCTCTCATTGGAACATCATCGAGCCTTTGTAACGTCCCAGACTGTTGGTGACGGCCAAGAAGAGAGGGTGGTGTAGGCCAAGAGGCAGTGCAAACATGACAGAAAGGGAAGCTCAAGCCTAAAGAATGACAGGTTAGCTACAAGCAAAGGCTCATTCATGACCTCTAGGCGGCACCTGGGTTTACGTGTTTGTGCGAATGCCAGAGGATAGTAGATTTGTTTTTCAGCCCTGGGTGATTCCTGAAGTGACATTCTTTGAACTCTTCATGGTTACACCCTAGCCTAGTCTTTTGAAAAGAACGATTTAGGCTCCCGAGTACAAAAAATTCTCCAAAGTCTAACCACACTCTCGAGCATCACACCTTTGAGCACATCACTGGGAATTTCATAGGGTTTGCAAATTTACTAGGTTTCTCTTAAGCCACATGTGTTTCATGTCTACAAGTTTCCGTGAAAATTGTGCCCATTAATACAACTTTACATGTTGTCCTTTCAACTCCTCCTTGCAAGCTGTTTTATACTGGAAACTGGACATCAGATAAGGCAAGCGAGATGTTCTACTCAGCAACCACCTCAGAAACTGAGACAGTCTGCCAGCTCAAAGCAGCTGGGTCACTGCTAGAAACCAGGAGGAGATATTCCCAGGAAACATGGGCCAGATGCAACTGAACAAATACTAGAAAGACAGCAAACCTTGGTGAGGAGATAACCTGTCGGGGGTGGAGCAGGACCTCAGGGGCACAATGGAGGACAACAGTATTGACAATTTCCCAAATACATCTTGTGTGTAGAGTTCTAAGTTGGTCTTCATGAAGTTCGCACATACCAAACAGGGCAGGAAAAGCATGCGATAATCAAAGCTCGTGTCTTTCCAGGTGGCGTCCTCCACTGGAAGTGCTAAGAACGAGCCAGATGGAGTCCTCCAGAGGCACTGGCAAAGCTTAGAGAACAACATGGCCTCCTGAGAAGCCAGAGAGCAGGGTTGGCATGGGCAGAATGTGCAGGAAAAGGAGGCCTCTCTGCACCAGAGACCACACTGGCCTGTAGTCCAGTGTCACGCCATGTTAAACTCAGAAGAGCCTGAGATCTCCAGGCAGCAGAAAGAATCAGAGAGGTGATCCATGGCTCCCTGATGGGCCAGAAGAAACAGGCTACCCCCTGATCGAATGTGCGCTCTCCCAGTGTGCGCAGTCCTAAACCCAGCTCACATCTGTGGGAGAGGCGGATCATCTGTCCCCTGAGATATAAAAGGACACAGCACTCTGCTATGAGAGCATGGGCCACTGCCACTTGAGAGGAATCCCAACGTCATTGCTTCAAGTCCCTAGAGAACATGGTGTTCAAAAAGGCAGCTCGCAGTCATGGTCTCCCTCTGTGAGACTGAACAGCTAAAACTCTCTGAGGATGCGCAAGAGAGGAACTTTCACCTCTGCTTTCCTCCTAATGCCGTTCTTCATCTGCACCTCAGACAATTGAGAGATGGATAACGTCCTCTGAGTAGTTTGGAGGGGAGATCTGGACCAGGTCAGGAAAGAATGGGGCGTGAGTTAGCTGCTGTGTGCAATGAGTGGAATTGGTGCCTTTGCTCACCTCGAAATGCCAAAGACACGGTGGGGGAGCTGGGAAGACTTACAAGGTGGAGGGACATCCTCAGATGTCATTCCCTAGGTCTACTTTATAGGGAGAGCTCACACAAGGAGGAAGAGTCCTGCATGGCTCAGAGCAAAGCCTGCTGTGACAGGCCTGGCTGTGTGGTGAAGTGGGCTCACTGTAGAGCTGTTAGGACACTGGACAAGGCCAACAGCTGCCCATGTTACACAGGACAAAAGCCTGCTGTGACAGATATAAATGTGCAGTAAAGCGAGCTTACTCTATCGCTGTTAGGAAACAGGACATGGCCAACATCTTCCCATGTCACACAAAGGGAGATGATATCCAGACTGTGTGGCAAGGATATGGCTGTGAGAATGACTGAAATGGGTCTGTCTGAGGGGAAGAGTGTTTTACAAAGAAAGCCAGGAGGAAGGAGAGTTCCTGGGTCTGGGGCCTATCAAGCAGGGCTTCAAATGTGGCCCTTTCCTGTGAGCCTTGATGACTTTTTGTGTCTTCAGGAGAGACCTGCCTCAGCCTGCTGTCCCCTTTCTCACAAGGTCACAGTGTATCATTTATCTCAGTGATGGACAGACAGGAGTACATTTACCAAAAGAAAATAGCCCGTCCTTATATATGGACAATTTAGATGCATTGGGTTGTGATTCCAGCAAGAGTATCTAAGTCAGACCAGGAGGCATTGGATGAAGAGGTAGGGGGACATCCCTGACAACAGCTGCAGCAAGAGCGGTGGGACTAGTCATACGCAGCCATGTTTCCAACCTCCCTAGCTTTAGGATGTGGTGCCATCAAAGCCTCTGCTCTAGGTGCAGACCTGAGGCTGCTTGGGAGAGTTTCCTTTTACATGATGTAGAAGTTTCCCCGTGCTGCCCACTGAGAACACAACCCCAGGTCATCAGCCATGCGTGGTGTCAGCTGCAGGACTGACCCCCTTGTGCCCTCTCCTCTCATAGCTGCTAGGAGTCCCATGACTTAGCATCAAAAGCTCGCCTATGTAAGGTGATCGTCTTACCAGCATGTTAAAGATAAGGTCCACGGTGACTTTCAGTTTTGTCTCTAAGGGGAGACTAAGGAAAGGCAATATTAATGGAGGTCGGTATCTTGACTTTCAGATTTGTGGTGAACCTCTGAGTGCTTCATGTCATGAGTCATGCTACCTGCATCGCCTTGCCTCATCTTCTGGGAGGTAGGACCGTGCAGATTTGTCCCTGATCCCTAGAAGATAGAATTGCACAGTGTTAAGTTGGTAGATTGCAGACTCATTTTCTTTTTCTGGACTCTCTGTCTACCTTGTATTCATCATGGCAGAGGCACATTGCTCCTTCAACAGGTTGTTGGACATTACAGCAGATGAAGTTCCCATAGAGTAGGGAAGTGTTTCCCAGCGCATCAGTGGTCTAGCTCAGACTCTCTGAGAGAAACCAGAGCTTGACCATCACTCCTTGGACACTTGCTCCAATCTCCTAACTGAGTGCAGGACACCAGAACAGGCATGACCATGGAGAGATGGGGTATATTTTGTGTGGAAGGTGGAGGTGGAAGGGAGAAACCCAGCATAGGTCAAGATCATGCAAGAAACGCCTGCCACTTGCTCTCTCGACTTCCACCTTCTGCAGATGTATTTCTTTACACTGACAACGAAAGAATAGAAAAGTCCCAACCCTGAATAAATCATGAAGGTTTTACAGTGAAGCTGGGAGCTCTCGGGCTCAGGAACCGCACTGCAGCTGGTCACTCTTTGCACTTTAAGGTCAATCTCAGCACTGAGTCTAAAGTGGGGTTCCTGGCTTGGACTTCCTACAGGTAAATAAGAGCATCTTGTGTAAGGGTTCTGGGTACCCTGATGTGGACTTGCCCATCCTAAAGTGTTACAGGTGAACAGTCATAGCCACAGAAAGTCCTGGCAAAATAAAGGTAGGCAGAAAGAACAGGGGTGAATGAAGTAGGGTGCTAAGATTCAATGAGACTTAACGCTAGAGAACCAAGCTGAGAGTCTGAGGATCCCCAAGTCAACATTCAAGACAAGACTGCAGGAGAGATAAGATTGTCCTAACTGGCATCCAAGGAAGGAGAACAGCACACGTCTGTGCCAAGGCCAAGGCTCCCACTTCCCAGGCGAGTCAGGTACTTCAACTATAAAAAGTTTTCCATGAATAGGCAGTAGAGTTCAATACCTGGATATTCCATCGAGTTTGAGAAATGACTCACTAGAGTTATCCTCTGACCTCTATAGGCTACCCAGAAAATTATCATCCTACCTTCCATAAACACACAATGGGGGGGGGCGCAGAGAGAATGAGGAAAGGAGATATGGAAGATATCTGGAGTATCAGAGAGATCTACAAACAGAAAAACAGAGGAGACAGACAGAAGATAGAGGAACCAGTGAATGGGTAAGAAAGTGAGTATATATGTCAATAATATAAAATGCATTCAAGGTTATGGCCTCTCAGAGCCATACCATCTGTGAAAACTAGGCTAAGGTCTGTAAGCCTCATATATATCTAGTATCACTGAATTTGACTTACTCAAAGAAGCACAGGCTGGCAGAAGGAAATTGCTGACCAGTTGTTATGCTTTCTTGGATGCTCCTTACCAGGAAAAAAAAAACTGGCAGAGGAAACAGAAAAAAAAGGGATCAACCTGAAGGCAAAGAGTTTGTTGAGAAATCTTCCTCTATGTCTGGAAGGCATTACTTGAGGACACAGTAGAGACATCACAGTTATGAGCTGATGGCTGAGTGAAAACAGTGTCAGGTATAATGTGGGGAGAAACTGAGAGGGCAGAGAGAACACACTACAAGGTGTCAGCCTTGAGCCCAGGCAAAGTGAGAAGCTGAAGCCTCCAGTCATGAGTCTGAGAGTTTTCAATGTTGGGAGCTGTGGTGGCCACTGGAGCAATTCATGGTCTTTAATCAGACTCTCAAGCAGTGCAGGAGAGGTGACCTGGAGGGAGAGTCTTCACAGAGGAGTCCTCTAGATGAAGTTCCCCTGTGAGCATGTCTGTAGAGGACAGATTTGATTACCTTAATTGAAATGGGAAGGCACAACAGCTTCGGCAGTGTCATTCCCTAGGCTTGTGTCCCAGACTGCATGACAGCAGAGAGCTCTAGATGAGCACAAGCAAGCAAGCCTCATGCATGCATTTC